>NC_143396.1:49649958-49729958 GCF_052110815.1 Crocodylus siamensis | reverse complement strand
GCTCCGGGCTCGCGGGATCGGGATCGGGCCCGGCGGAGCAGGCTCCTCTGCCCGCGGCCCCAGCGAGCCGGGAGATCGTTGCCGCGGGAGACCCCCCCGCTCCGCCCGCCCGCCCGGATAAAGCCCTTCTTGACAAGGGAGGGAAGGGCCAGGCGCCGGGGCAGGGGCTCGCTTTGGTCTCAGTGTGTGTTCTGTAAAGTTGTGACAGATTATTAGTAAAGGGAGGGGTTTCACAGTTTGATGAAGATATAACACACTCTGGACCATCCATCCTCCGGGCCCATTCATCAGCCAGGGAGAAACTTTCCTCCTCCCTCCCCGAGCCATTCATCACCCGCGCTGAAGCGGGAGTTTTGTCTCCGGCTCCATGCGCTGTCCTTGGACCTTTGCTCGAGGAGCAGCTCCCGGGGGCTTCCCTGCCCCCTGCGGAGGCCGCAGCCCCTCCAGCCCGGGTGCTTGGGCAGGGGCAGGGGCAGGGCCGGGGGCTGGGCGCCGTGCCCGCGACCGCGCTCGGGCAGGGCAGCACCAGCACGGCGCTGGGACCTGGGTCCTCACCCCGGCGCTGGAAGGTTTCTGCCCCACTCCGGGTCCAGGCAAACCCGTGGAGACACCGGGCGATGGTTTGCCTCGAGCCCACCCCGCGTTACAGAAACACTTGTTTCACCTGGCAGAAGAGATCCCTGGAGATGAGTAACCCAGGGCCGTGTTACATGGATGGATGGATGGATGGAAAGGGGCGATCTGCACAGAGAGCAGATGAGGCTGACAGACAGGTGCCATGTTAGCCAGTCACCGTTAAGTTTAGACCTAGCCTCTAAATATACAACACAACCGGAAAGCTTGCACGGGCCGGGGGGAGGGGGGCTAGGGCCGCCTTTTGTTCGGGGCTGAGTGATACCCATTGTTTGCCAGAGCAGAGAAGAGGGGAAATTAATTGCAACCAATTAATAATTTATCCCATTTAAACAGCTTTATTATCTCCCCCGAACGAGAGGGAATTTGTCTGATAACCCCCCGAAGACCAAATGTCAAGTTTAACCAAATAGTTATTGCTTTATCAAACAGAGTCTGCAAATAAATTAATCAAAAGCAAATATGTCCTTTGTGCGGCTCGTTTGCCGGTAATGGATGGATATGAAGATTTGCTGATATTATGGTCTGTCATTCAATCTAACAAAGTGAACATTTATTGCATATATATTAAAAATTATCCCGGATCCGCGCGGGGCTGGGGATGCCGTTATTGGAGTCTTCCCAGAGGTGAAGTCCCCTCGGATGGGCACGGGGAGGGCTCCCACCGCCCCTTCCAGGCGGGTCTCCTCGGAACACGTTTCAAAATTGCTTCAATGCACCGCTAAATTGAGCTGTTTTACTAACTGTCCGCAACACCACAAACAGTTTGAGGAGCTAATGGACGCGTGTTATAAAAATAGTGGACGTAAGCCACGGCAGAGGCCACGGACTGGCCCAGGAGTGAGGGCCGCGGACTCCGCGCCGGGAAACAACCCCGCTTTGTCCGCCTCTCGGTTACATCATTTTCTAATTAGGCATAAAATTGTCTTCATACACTGGTATCGCTGGCTTCATAAACATAACCATTATGGTTCATAAGGATCCCATTGTGGGGGCCGCTGCTCAAAATAGAAAAGGACTTGGAGAGGCGCAGAGAAAAAAACCCTCCTCTTTGTTTCCTCTTTTGAGAAGATGGATGGGCCATGTCACGCAGAAGATGACTTTGGACTATTAAATTGTCAGAAAGGAAGCGTTTCCCTCATAATAAGGGTTTATGGGGAATTAGAGAGCTGGGCTCTGGAGGAGACAGATCGGAGGCTAATAAGGGGGAAAGATAAGCTCGTAAAAATAAAATCGCTGGGGAAGGGAAATGGCCTCGGTAAATGATGGCCATGATTACTTGGGATTCATGTGAGAAGAAAGAGGGACATCGCTCCCCGTCAGGCTGCCCCTGAAGTGCGCGGACCTCGCCTGCTCGGCGGGTGTTTCGGGACAGCCCCCTCCCAGCCCCCCCTTCCCACCAGCCCTGGTCCCTCACGGGGCCCAAGCCTCTCTCTGCCCTTTCCTGCCTCCCAAGGAAAAGCTCTGGCTGGGGGCAGCGTTATGACAAGCAATGAATGGCGGTGCCAAGCAGGGACATAATTATCCCCGGGCGGGAAGGTCCAGCTCAACCCTCACCCGAGTGGGAGCGCGGCGCTAAGTGGATGGAGATGGATGGAGCCGCTCCGAGCCCCCGACGCGGTGTCAGACCCGGGACAATGACTGTCTCCGGAGGGGAGGACAGACTGCCTGCCACTGACCCCTGCGCACCGGCCGCTGGCGGCCCCGAGGAGCCGATGTGCAATTTGCCGGATTCAGTTTACAATAACCCGACTCGACATAAATAACTCCCATGCTGTGTCTACGCCTGCGTGACCTCGTGAACCCGCGCGAAAACACTGCCGCATTGATCCCGCGCCCGCCCCACCCCCCGGTGGCTATTAAATATAAACACGTTTTGATGTACTGTGCCGGTCCTTCCGGCCCCCGCCGCGGGCTCCTCGGGACGAGCTGCGGCCCCCAGGTCCCCGCACCCGGCCCGGCCCGGGCTGGGGCCGCACGCGCCCCGCCGCACAGCCCCAGCGGCCCGGCTCCCCGGGGCTGCGGGCCGTGCCCCTCTCTGTGCGCGGGCCAGGCCTGGGCCCGCTCAGGCGTCGCCTGCTTGAGCTGGGACTAGGCCGCAGCCGGCGCTGCCCGGGCCCGGGGCATGCCCAGCCGCGCGCCGCAAGGAGCGCCTGCGATGTATTGTCAGGAGTCTTGTCTTGTGTCACTCGGCCAAATAAAGCAGCACTGTATAGTCCCACTTCACTCAGCGCGTTGCCACTTGGACCCGGCTGTAACGAGCTCCGGGGGCCGATTCCACGCGTGGCCTGGTTCAGCCGCGGAGCCTGGGGCCGGGCCGGGCCGGGCTCTCCAGCCAAGGCCGGCGCACCGCGAGAGTTGCCCTGCCGCTCGGCGCGGGCCGCGGCGGGAGCCTGGAGAAGGAGGACGAGGAGTGAAGCGAAGGGGTGGACGAGGCAGGGCCCTTCCTGCCCCGTCCCACAGAGCCCCCGAGGAAGCGGCTGTGGTGCTCCCCGTGTGGCGTGACAGATGGAAATCTCCCCGCGGACCCGCAACGAAAGGAGCCACCCTTTCTTCTTTTCTTCTCCTGTTAACTTTTGTGTTAAATGTTAACAACCTGGTAGGATCCATTATGGAGCGATTACCAAGTGAATGTTGACTCCAACAGTGACTTCTTTTCTAGCTATTCTCAAGCTGCCCTCCCACGCAGATTTATGTATTTTTTATATTAAATTCCTTCTATCATTAAGCCTGCTCTCTTGTTGACTTTTATTGACCCCCTGCCCCTGTCTCCATACTTTTCCATATTTAATACTGCAACATTTTTTCCAATGCTCTCCCGGCTTTGTTACCTCCCAGTTGACTGCTGTCCCTAATGGCATGTGCTGTTTGCTCTGTTGTTGAACTTGGTAGGGTCACATAGTCTTGTGCTGTGATATTCTATGCATTTCCAACCTTGCTATTCTGATAAGGTGCCTTGTATAACAAGCTTTTTTTCCCTTAGCTACCAACTTCCTAATGACTTAAACAAACACCTTCCCTAATGATCCCCTAGGCTTCCTAGTCTCTTTGGGGTTTTGTTTAGCTGAACTCCTAATGCTCGCCCTGTCCTACTGGCAGTTTGGCCTTTCTGACCTGAGACATCGCAGCTCTTCTCCTTGGAGCGGGTTGCCTTGTCCAGCTCCTCCTGGGCCAAAGGCCAGGATCATGGGAGCACTGCATGCCACCAGCTGCTTGAGGTGACACCGAGTTACAAAGAACCGCAAAGGAAACTTCAGCTCACACAGGCAAATGAATGTGTTCATTTATCTCTCCTAATTCCACACTTTGCTGCATGCCTGGGACATGCAGCTTGGCTGATGGAGAGAATATGTAAAGGAATAAATGTCCTCCCCAAGAAGGATTGGCTTCTTGTGGCCGGTCTGTTCAGTATCATTATGTGACCAATTTCCAGAATTGAAGTTGCCTGGTGTTTTGATTCTTCCCTGCCTGTGCATTTGTGCCCTGGAGGTCCCTTCAAAATGGATACTAATTGTTGGGGCTGCACACTGCTGGCTGCTAAAATGCCCCAGGGCTCCAAGGACCTGCTCCTCAATGGCTTAATTGACAAGGACTTGTCTGTATTTAGGAGCAGCTGGTCCAAAGCATTGGCACATCAGTGCAATCTTAACACAGCATCCCTAGCCTGGAGGAGTATGAGGGTAAACGTGGTTAAAATGAAGGAAGATTTATAGTCAGCCCCCTTGGGTAAGGCGACAGAAGACAGCTACCAAGATTTTGCCCTAGTAGGGGTTTCATTCATCAGCTTCCCAGCCTTAGTAACATGTCTAGGAGCCACGTTCCAGCTATTATTAATAATAGGAGGTGGCCATTTAGAACAATTAGGCAGGTGACAATATTCCACAATAATGCATTGGCTCTAAACGAGACAGGGAAGCTACTAACAAACAAATCTGTCGCTGAACAACACTGGGATTGTTCAGGAAGCGCCGCAGTGAGCACCGCAGCTCCTTCCCAGTTGGTTTTAGCTCGATCCAAGAGGCGGCGAGCCATCATTTATATAGGAAGTTTGCAGCCGGAGTGAAATGTGTTACCAGCTAAATTATGACGGGGTTCGTTTTACAACGTTCATAAGGGAAGCTGGGACTGAGCTTCTCACAAGGAAATAGCTGCTTTAAAACACGCATCATTACATTTAAGCTACATCTGGGTTTTAAAATGAAACTGCAATTAGGACTCCAGCGTATTTAATTTCAGGACATAAAAGCAGATATTTTATTTCGCGTGGTTTTTAACATGCACAGTTCCCCTTCTCCCGATGTAAAAGATTGCATTGCTAAACGAGGCAGGCTATTTTGCCGTAGAGTTATTCAGCGCTTTACAAAGCAGGTTTATTGCATGGTTTAAAATTAAGGTTTTTTGTTGTTGCTGAAATGTGTGGGAAATACTTTTCTGTTCACACAGCTCGCCCTGTGAATAGGGATAATAGGTTTGGGATCTGCATTGAAATTTGAAGTTTTTAAACAGAAATTCCCTAACTTTTGCTCGTTTTCTGAACTTTTTTTGCAGGAACAATGCCAACATTGAAGCCCTCGGTTGGAGTCTGCACAGTTGGAGATCTTTGGTGCCATTTTAGACATCTTTGGATTTCATCAATCAAACTGACTGCAATTTTCCATAAAAACCCTGAATTTGGGTCAGAAAGTGGGCAAAGCAGATAAAGATCATTCGAGCTGTCTTATGAGATGATAAATAGATATCCTTTCAGTCCAACAATGCAAGAAGTGCAGTTTTGTAATTCACTTCCATTGGTTTTGAATGCAGTGAGTCGAAACAATTTATACATGTTTTCCCATGGTTTAGAAGATGTCTTTACATACTTGTCAATAGTAACTTGACCTTTTTCCCCACTGAGTTACCAAGTGGTTTTTTTCTTCCACAGTACAGAAAAGGATTTTTTTTTCTGTTAGCGACTAAATCAATAGATTATTTCTTCTTGTCCTAAGCAACAGCAGATTGTAGATAGCTCATAGCAAGCCGCACTCTGCCTGCGCTGTTTTGCCATGTGCTGCTTTAGAGACAGGTGGTCCGAGCTGGGTTTTAAACAAACCTGTTGGACTTGCTTCGAGCATATTCTTGAACTTGACGAATAGCCTAAAGGTGAAGGAAGACAAGTGCTACAAGAAACCAAATCCCAGAAAGAAACCCGGCAGACTGCCTCATGACCTCAAAGACCGTTTGAAATTTTAACTGAAAGGATGTGAGTGAAAAAAAGCAGGGTTACAGTTCTTTTTTTTTTCTTTTCACAGTAAAACAAGTCATTCTGATCCTGGCTGATACACTATCTGCCACACGCTCACTGTTGTATTTAACCCAGGCTCTCCTGACTTTCCCTCCCCAAACTGCCCGACTGTGTCAGCTTGTTTTCCTTCATTGCGTTTAGACGGATTCATAATTTAAGCTTTCCTGGGCGGCTGAGGGGTCGGAGTCCTGCATGACAATGTGCTCTCTTTGCGACGGTCCAGTGGGTCGGCTGGTACATACAGACACACGTGCGCATTTCCTGTTATCACACAGTCCCGAGCTGTGCATGGGTGTGTGTAAACCCCATTAGTAATTAAAGCAAGGATAACGTCACTCTGGAGAAACGTTGTTCTTAGGTGACGCACTCTTATTTTGCGCAGCTGGGGAAACTGAAGCACAGAGATGCTAAGTAATGCCCCCAAGGTTAGGGAAGGAGTCAGTGGCAGAGCGGGGAATGGAGTCTTTTGACCCACGTCCCTTTAACGGAGCAGGCTGTATAAACCCCACACCTCAAATACTGTCCCAGGAAGACTCGGGAGTGCTCCTCACACCCTCCTGGTCTTCCTGCTTACCCAACTAGGGATGTAGGCATCATTCCTTCCTCTTCGCTTGGCTTGAAGGGGAGCGGAGGGAGGGATGTGATGAGCTTTTTTCACCCTTAACCCCTTTCATTCTGCAATTTACTGTAAACAGAGCTTGCTCACAAACAGGCAGCAGCGCGACACACCTCCAAGCAAAGTTCTGTGTCATCCAGAAGGGCCTATTCCAGCGAGCAAGACCCCTGATTAAACTAACGGGAGTTTTGTAGAGTGAGGACTGGGGTATTTCACCAGGAGCTGGAAAACACATATTCCTGTCCCTGGCCGGACAGGATGTGCAAGACGGGGGCCTCTACTCAGAGTTTATTCCGGACCGACCTCAGAGTAAGTGAAAAGCTTCTTCTGCCAGCTCTGTTACATGCAATATGCCATATATATGCCAAAACATATATTCATAGATTCATAGACATTAGGGCTGGAAGGGACCTCGGAAGATCATCGAGTCCAGCCCTCTGCTCAAAGGGCAGAAAGTCAGCTGGGGTCATAGGATCCCAGCAAGATAGACATCCAAATATGCCCACGTGCATGCGCACGCACGCACACACTAGATAGATAGATATGTTGTGTGTGTATCCGTATATATGTCTAGGTGCTTACATATGTACACATATATATGCCTACATATATACATATACACAACGTATAGACATATATGTGTGTATGTTTATATATATATATATATATGCGTGTACGTACACATGCGTGTGGATAGGTACAGAATGTATGGATGTGTGGGTGCGTGTGTGTATGATTAGGGAGGAAGGACTGTAATTCTTACCTTTTGCCCACAACATTAGTGGCAAACCCTTTCAGCTAATGGATAAGGCAGCCTCTGACCCTCAGCCTTCTCCAATGCAGCTGGTAAAAGCTGTTTTTCTATTAATTACATTTGTAACATAAGCTGATGTAGGTTTCCCATTAAAACAACCCTGAAAATATTGACGCTGGTATATCTGGGGAAACGTGACCATGGGCACGTGCATCCTAGCACCGGGTATTTCACTTTTGTGCGCCCCAAATCGCTCAGATATCGGTTTAAATTCCTAAGTTCTTCAATACTTTCCTGTCTGAGGCCCCTTCGCCGTGTCACTAAAATAACGTTGTGTTTGCCGGGGATCTTTTTCCAAGGTGCAGGGGATTAACCAGGAGCTGCAAGGGGCAACGCACCAACGCCCTCTTCTCCGTGCAGCACTGTGTGAAGTTTGCCGAGAGGCTGAACAAGCCGGCCGGGCCCCACGGTCCGTCCCCTGGCCGTCAGGGCCTTCATAGATCGGTCCCTTAGGCCTTAAAGAGCGTAATTAGTAATAAGCAAATCCTGTTGTTTCTAATTGTTCTCACCCGTAAAGGGAATACTTTCGAGGAGTTTGATTCAGCTCTCCCTAAAGATGACAACACTGAGCCTCTTCCCACATTGACAATAGTTTACCCGCCTTTTGAGCAAGTGGCGAATTAAAATATTTTATTACCAAGTGTTTCCTTTCGCGCATCATGTCGGAATAACAGCGCAGTCTGGAGAAGCCCCTCTGCCATTCGTGCCGAGGCCGACCCTGGAGCACAGACTTCATCCCCTCCTTCCCTCCCCGCCATGAAACTCGACGGGAGTTTGCAGCGCGAGGCTGGAGCGGGCCGGGCCGGGCACACGCGCGACACCGAGCTGCCCTGACTGCAGTGACGGGGCCCTAACTGTGCGACCCAGCCCAGCGCAGGCGAGATCCTTCATTTGTGCGGGACCCTCATTTCGTTTAAACCCAACGGGAATTTTGGCGTTGCCTTGGAAGTCTCGATTAGGAGCGGCTGCTTCCTTTTTATTTCTGCTTGACAGATCTTAGAAGTGCTCGGCCGAGCCCTCCTACCTGCGGGAGAGAGCACCCAAATGTGGCAGCGCTGGCACAGTATTTCTGCTCCTTTCCTCGCCTCTCTCCCCCCCCCCCCCCCCCCCCCCCCCCCCCCCCCCCCCGCGCCGCCTTTGCTGCAGGAAGATTTATGGAGCCCAAACAATGTGAAGAGCCTGCTCGTGGAGTCTTTACCCAGGCAGCTGAAGACAACGGGAGCCCTGCCTGAATAAAGACCGCAGGACTGCTCTGAGCTCTGGGCTTCTCGAGGAACCGGAACGCAAGGACTTCGCGTTATTTTGGCCTTACATGAAGCTGCCAGAGGCATCGGAAAGGCCGGCAACCGGTAACAAGCCTAAATGGTTGGAAACGATTACTTCACGCCACTCAGTGACATCCTGTAACAAGTGTCAGTCCCTTCGCGGACTGAAACGAGAACAAAGATCCTGGGTCGTAAAAAAATACTCTAGTTTCCCAAATTAAACATAGCTTAAGAGAAGAGAGACCCCTGGAGATACTTCTCAAAAGCCGGCGTGGATCCTGAGAGCGATGCTTGTATCTAGCCTGAGCTCCCAAATCCGAGATCATTTGCAAAACCAGGGGCCAGAAGACAGCTTTCAGAAGGCGGCCAACTTGTGTGCAGCCCTGGGGAGAGGGGAGGGGACTAGTCTCTTCCTAGGCAATAACGCTTTGAAAAATATCTCGCGTCAGGTTACTCTGTTACAGGCAGCTGGTTATAAATAGCTGTTTCCCGTGGCGCCTTCTACCCATGCTAAAGGCTGTCGTGTACACACGTACCTGCAGCTCGCCTACTCTCTACACCCCGGGCATTGCATTTTTGCAGTGTGTAAGTCTCTGCGAACTCTGTGGGCAGCACAGTCTCCTGGCTGGGGCTCTTAGGCAGCGCTGCAGTACAATAAGAAGCAGCAGGCGCCGACCTCCAATCGCTGCCCCATGCAAGCAGCGGCAGGGGGAGCGGGGCACAGATCCGCGCTGTGGGCCAGGGCGAGCGAGGACGCCTGCGAGGCGGCTCTGCCCCGCTCCTGCCCTTGGCCGTGGCCCGGGCTGGGGCGCGTGGCAGCACGCGTTGAACCCGGTGCCAGCTGCAGCTGGGCGTGCGGCGGGTGCTGGGGCCATCGCCCGCGGCCTGGGCTGCACCTGCTCGAGGAAGCGCTGTTGATGAGCGCAGACTGCCTCTTGCACCGGTCACCAAACCGGACGGGGGCTGGAGCAGGCTCCGGAGCCCCGAAAGCAGGGAGCGGCGAGCGCTGGGTGTGTCTGTGGCCTCCCCCGGCCCGCGGAAGGGAGGACGCGGTGTGCGGGGCGTCCCACCGCGCCGCGGGTCCCAGAAACCATCCCGGCGCCAAGGCCCTGCTCCTCGCTACGGCGTGAGCCAGGCTGCCCAGCGCCCGCTCCGCAGCCAGGGCCCCGGGCACGGCGCTCCCCGCCAGCCCCGTCCCGTCCCCTCGGGCATTTTAGGCAGGAACCTAGCTGGCTTTCGGCCTGTTGGCTCGCTCACACAGCCCCGAGCTCTCCTCGCAGCCGCGGGCGGCCGGAGGAGGGGCAGCTCGCCCTGCCCTGCCGGCCGCGAGGGCTCCAGGCGCGGGCGTGGGCGGGCCCCCGGCGGCGGACTCGGAGCCCCGCGCTCGGCTCGGCTCGGCTCGGCACCGCCGCCGCATGCTGATGAGCGCGGCCGGGGCACTCGGTGCCACTCAGGCCGGCGGGGGGCTCGGCGCTCTCAGCAGCCCGGCTCCCCGGTCTCTCAAAGCCCCTTTCAGCCGCGCCGCGGGCCGCTCCCCGGAGGAGGCTGGTGCGACATAAAAGCGCATTATGAAAATTATAATCCCAGGCCCCGAGCATGTCCGCGCAGGCGGCTCTCAGCCATTGAGCCCCGTTCAGCTGGGCGGCTCCGCCCAGGGCCGCTGAATGGGACAGCGGCGAGGCCCGCACAGAGCCGCCTTTATCCGCCCTCCGCCGCATTCCCGCCCGCGGCACCTCGCGGCTGCGGCCCGGCCCAGCCCGGGGGCTCTCCTCTTTCTTCCTTTCTTTCTGCTTCTCGCCTCCTGCCTGCGGCGGGGGAGGGGCGGGGGGGGAGGGCGAGCCCGATGCCCCCCAGCCGCAGCCCGCAGCGCCTCGGCCCGCGCACGCGGCTCCTCTCCCGGCCCAGCCCCGCTGAAACGGCCCCTAAGTTCAGGGTGAACAGGCGCAGGGTCCCCGCCTCACGCATACTGCTCCCTTTGGGGGGCAAGGCCGGCAGCCGAGCGGCGGCCCGCGGCAGAGATGATCTATGGAGGCAGATGAGCCGAAGCGCTATTCAGAATATTGCCCATTGTGGTGTTAATCGCCCCCTCCCCGGGCCGCCCGTGACTCCCCTAACCCTGTCAATAATGCAGGCGGCGGCCCCGGGCCGGGCGTGCGCGGGGCGCGGTGCAGGTGCAGGTGCCGGGCCGCGCGCTCACACTGCGCCCGGCCCGGCAGGTGCTGCCCGCGCCCCGCGCACACAAAGGCGCCGCCCGCGCCGGCTCGGGAGCACCGAGCATCGCTCATTGCCAGGGCGAGCGCGGCGGCTCCCGCATTTCCTGTGGTGAAGCCTGCATTGGCTGCTAATAGAGATCTAATTGATGGGCGAAGTCCCATTTCCGCGCTCTCTCCATTATTGCTCCAGCCAGGCTGTGGCGAAATATCCCTGTAATCGGATTTCGCAATTCCTCCAGGAGCCGAGCCCGGCTTCGCAGAACAGGAAAATCATTATTAAAAACGTTAGGGCGCAGGCTGGGAGGCCGCGGGCTGCCTCTTCCCGGCCCGGGCTCCCGGCCGCCCTCCTCGGGCCCCCGGGCCTGTCCGCCGGGCCGCCGGAGCACCGGCCCCCCCTGCCGCCGCCCGCAGCTGAGACCGAGTCGCCTTCCCGCGGGGAGTGCCCGGGGCCGGGCCGGGCGCAAGGCCAGGCCGCCTCGGAGCGGACTCGGGCCCTTCCCGCGCCCAACGGAGCTGCGGCTTGGTTTTACCTACGGGGGGGGGGGGCACCTAACATCGCTCCACGTGCCCGAGCGGCTGCAAATGCCCGGGCCCAGGGCTGGAGCTGTTATTTCCTGGGGCCGCCCCCGCTGAGACGCGGCCGCGGGGCAGGTGCCGGCCCCTTCCCGGCAGATGGCAAGAAGTCAGCCCCCGCCCGGCCTTGCCGGGGAGCGCCCCCGCCACAGCCGCCTCTTCTTGCGCGCGGTCCCGTTCAAAGCCACAGGCACCCCAGCGGCCGGGCACGGGGCCGCGTGGACACCTGGGGGCCACAGCGCCGCCCTGGAGCCCGGCCCCCTGCTCCGTCCTGGCTCCCCAGCCCCCGAACACCCCCGGGGAGGATCGGCCGGGCCAAAGCGGCGCGGGGGGCCTGCGCTGCCCCGCGCTGCGTGCGCGGCCCGGTTCCCGCGGGCTCGGCAGCGGCGAGCCGGCCCGAGTGTGCAGGCATTCTAGACCGAGACGGCCGCTCGCCCGGCCCCCTTGATGGGTTTAATGAGGCGGAACACTATGAAGGGGGGATTTGAACTGGTCTAAATGATTGATGAAGCCAGGGGCAAGGCTGAGCTTTTTCCGGATAAAGCCCCATACAGCCCGGCATAATGGCTGGATAGTGGCAGGGCTGGGCTCCTTCAAAAGCCGTGGCCCAAACGTATTGAGAGAAAACAGGGAGGGAAGGTGCTCTGTTGTTACCTAATCAGTTTATGCACTGAGCCACCAGCCGCCTGAAGCAGGAGAGCGCTGGAGAGGAAGTGAGGAGGGTGAAAGGGGACATGGCTGACACACACACACCCCGCCGCCGCCCCCCGCTGCAGCGAGGCCCGCGCTCGGCCCCTCCAGCTGCCTGAGAACGCAGCATGGGACTGGGGCACTCGCTCCGGGGCCCTCAATGGGGCTGGGGGAGGGGGCGGGGCAGCGACACTGCAGCTAGAACGTTGCAGATAGAATGTTGCAACTAGAATGTTGCAAATAGAACGTTCCCAGCCCATTCAGCACTGCCCCGCCCCCCCGCGCGGGGCCCGGGGAGGTCGGTGGGACGCGGTGCGGAGCAGCCGGCGCGGTGCCAAACGGACTTGCTCATTCACCCAGATCTACAGCGCCTTTAAAACAGCGCTCCTGAGGCTCAAGCCCCTCCGGGCTACAATCCAAACACAACGCAAGTCCTCCCAACCCATTCGTATATCATATACATCTTTAGGTACATAAACCCACCTCTAGATCTACAGCAGTGACTCCCAACTGGGGAAGGGGAGGGGTTGAAAGCTTTTCAAGGAGAGTCACAAGATAAACCCAAAGATTTCAAATAGGAATCCAAAAGGATGCTGACTTGTGGTCTGAGTTTTTTGCAGCAGAAAAATAAACTTGTTTTACTGTTTTCTGTACTCAAAAATCAGGTGAAACTAAGAGCTGACATTTTCCAAGGGGTGCCTTCAATCCTATAGGATTCACAACCACTGATCTACAGGCTTATAAAGACAGGGCTGTTAAGGAAACTCTCAACAACTTAGTGGTGCTGAAGCGAAAACAAGAGAGTTTTAAATGCAGACACCTGTGGACTACCATAGTTGTCCCAACTTATTTCAACATATGTTTTGGTCCAAACTATATAGAAATTTGCACGTAGGGTTACAACTGCATCAGCTCTCTGCTATCCAGGGTCAGGCTTCCTGTGTATTTGGATAGGGGAGTTTCAAGCCAAAGCTCCAATGAGGTATGTCAAGTGGGGTGAATCAGTATACGCCATTCTGTTCTCCAAGCAGTTGCTCAGCCTAGGACTGGACACTGCATGTATGGAAATGCTTTCTACAGTGTAGAAATGAGGGCTTGAAAGTGACTTAAAAATGGCCAACCACCTCATGGTTCGATTACACAACTAAAAAACTGATTTGGCTACATTAGTGTAAATCCCTGGTATGTTAAGTCCTTTCTTTAGACTGAGACTTACCTGTTCCTAAATAAAGAATAAATAAATCCCTCCCCCCAACAAATTAACCCCTCCCAAAAAAGAATGACTCAATTCAGTGCTGCTAAAATTTGTCAAGAACCTGTGTTCATGTGGATGTATGCACAGCAGCAGCTAGTAGCTATTAGCTAAGGCCTGATCTCTAAAAACTTCTATCCAAGAACAGTTCTTCCTCCCATGAAGGGTCCCACCGAGTCCCTTTGGAGCAAGCACAATGTTCCATAGCATTTGCCAGAACAACCCCCAAGTAGCATTTCAGTAATGAGCAAAGTGATTTCTAATTTAGCCTTGCAAAATCTGTTCCTGTAAAGTGGAACTCTGAACTAAACAGTCCCATATAAGGATTCATCCTGGAGTCCATTTAAGAAATGTTCCTGTATGCTTATGTTTATAATTCCCACTTCAGTCCTATGCTGCTTTGACACTATCACATTGGCCTAAATGCTGCTTTCAGCATCCTTTAAGAAAAGAGCACTGTAACAAAAGTAAAGTAACTGTGTCATTTATTTATACACATATTTAAATAAAGGAACATTCTGAAAACAGTTTGCTGCAATTATATCCATGCCTGGATCTATCTTTTAATACTGTTTTAAAGTGTATCACTACTTTATACCATTGTACAGATCTAAGATACCAGGATATCAGAAAAAGAAAAAGGTGATTACTCATTTTCTACTGTTTGTCTCTTTCACTTAGGGCTTCTTTGGGGCTAGTCCTACATTGCTGACTCAGACAAAATGTCCACTGAAGTCAGTGAGCTGAATTTCAGTCTTCTGTCTTAAGAAACCTGTTGACTTCAGTGGACCTTTGTGGCTGAGCAAAATGAACAGGATTTGGTCCAAAGGCTAACAGAAAGTACCTTGTAAAGACTTACATAAATGGTTCCACTGACAGCCTCCTTCACAACTACATACATCAGTGTTTACACAACTGGGCCCTAGTGAGATGAGGATTAGAAGAGAAGCCTTACTTTAACAGGACCATTTAACTAGCTGCACGCTAGACAAAATTTTCTGCAATTCAGGAAGTTAGGGAAAATAATAGAATGTTATTAGGAAACATGCAGGACGGGTGATTCATGAGTATTACCTTGCAAAGTGATAGTAAAATACTTAAAAAAATATAAAAGGGACAAAGGAAGTCGATAAGTTAAATGGAATTATTAGTACGTTTTAAATTTATTCCATGCAAGTGAAAGAAAACATTGTCCCAGTGGCAAGGGAAAATTATAAATTGCTGATTATCTTTTTAAACACTGGATTATTTTTCCTACACAGACTCTATCTAGTCCACCAATCTGTTTTTTATGTCTATATTATCTTTAATATTGACAAGACTATAAATGGTGTTCTACAGTGCCCTATCTCCAAAGATTTCTATGCAATATTTAAACAAGAATGAAACTTATTTATATAAAGCACCTTCCTTCTGCACATTTCAAAGCACATAATAAACTAGGATTGTTTCACAACATCCCTATGGTAAATATATCTATCTCACTGCTTCCAGACTCCCAAAATCTGTAGCTACTTCTGAACTGAATGTCCTGCTGAGGTCAAACTGCAAATGGTGGTATCAGAAGGTACCAGGAACCTAATCTGACTCTTAGTTCAGCTGTTAGAAGACTGAACTATATTACCTCCTATTAGTGATATTACTATTGGGCCCTGACCCTTTACCTTTTCTTAGAAATTCTTCAGTAGGGGGGTTGGGGGAGATCAGAGGTCTAGAAAACATGACATACAAGAAAAGGCTGAAAGAACTAGGATTATTAGTCTGAAGAAGAGAGGAAGGAGGTGGGATTTGATAACAGCCTTCAATTAGCTAAAGGTTGGTTATATAGAAGATGGCAACAGACTGTTCTGTGGTGACAGGGGACTTGACAAGGAGTAAAGATCTTACGTTGTAGCAATGGAAATTTAAGTTGGATATAAGGAAGAATTTTCATACTGTGGAGGGTAGCTAAGCATTGGAACAAACCACATAGATACATTATGGAATATGCATCATTGGGCACTTTTAAAAGCAGGTTGAACAAACAACTGGCTGGGATGGCTTAGATGGGGATCACCAGCCCAATTTCTCTATGATTCTTCAAGGTGTGAGGACCAATGTTTGGTAGATCTTACTAGAAGAAGCATGGGAATATGTAGGGAAGGTGCCAGCTCCACAGCATGCCACCTCTCATAGTGACACCATAGCAAATTCTCTATAGATGCTCCACAACTAAAGATGGTTGTATGGACCACAGGCCTTTTTAAAAATAATTATAACTCTCAATTATAATAAATAAAAACTCCCAATCCTGCGTGGAATTACATGTTAACTAACTTTACTGTTTCCCTTGACACCTCTGTACTGAGCACAGGGGGTGGGAGAAGAGAAGATGTTAGGAATAGTTCATGAATTATATGCAATGGCTAGGCAGAAAGCAAGACTTCAATAGGAACAGTGATGCCAAAGAAACTACAGGTGCAGGGAAGTGCAGAGAGGGTCAATCAATGTGGACAGATTTCCAAGGATCCATCAACATTAGTGGCTGAACCACCTAGCAGTTCTGTGTCATAGGGGACAGGAGGGAAAATCTACATGTTAAAGCCTATTCCTTTCTTAATAGAGTAACAGAATTCAAACTACATACAGATCTGCATACATTTCATGTCCTTTCTATGTTTTCTTCATTTGTAAGGGAGATATTGTTATTTTTATTAATAAGAAGGGAAGTGTTTCTTCATAGAATGCTAACAGTGTACAAGGTTCTGGGTATTAGACAAGCTTTTCCGTATCCCAACCAGTCAGCTGGTCCAATAAAAAGTATCACTCACAAAAATTCTTGCCCCTCACGTATTTCCTGGCCAACCATGGCTATATCATTTTAGCACTACCATAGCTATGACCCTTTTCAAATCACATAAATAACAACTGGATGTGTGCACACAGGTACACATTCCCCCAACCCATCAGTGGGTGTAGACCATGAGATAAACAGCATTTATCCTCCCCACAGATCCCCTTCCCTTCCAGAACTACGTTCCAAAATGTAATAGTTTATTTTAAAAAACCCTTAAGAGTCAAATAAATGCTTCCTACTTTCTAAAAAATATGGACTCTCTCCCCCAAAAATGATATGGCAGCCAATATGTAGTCATGTTTATGAACCAACATAGTGCATCTAGAGTTCGTATGACACTATATGGTCCCCCCACATTCAGCAAGGCACTTATGCTTGTGTTTAACATTAAGTGTGTTAGATCACAGTTTTAAAACAAGACTCTTTCTAAAGTATCTTCCTGAATCTGTCCCTGTATGTGTAGAACCCCAGTTGTACAATAGTAAAAGTTGTTTCAAGCCCTGGGAAATATGTAGAATACATGGAATACATGGGTGCTGTGTTGCAGTATGTAGGTTTTAGACCATTGATCTTATTTCTGAGGACTACCAGAATTCCCTCTTGGCTTTGGTTCATGTGAAAAATGCAATCAGCCCAGACTCACTGCAATAAAACCTTTACCTCCCACTATGTGCAATATTTATAAAATCAGTTAAACAAAATAAAGGAAACAAGAAATTTCACCCAAATCTTCTAGGCTAAAGGTGGTTAAAAGTGGTTAACGTAACTCAATATGCAGAGGCAATAGGCTGCCAATATTACTTAGGTGTCCTAATGCAGACTTAACTTAGGAACCCCGTTTTTGTCTTAGAGCATTATTTCCATAGGGAGAATGCTAAATGTTTTATTTTGATTCAGAGTTTTATTTACAATATTTGCTTTGTGCCTAGAGACTTTTCTTTTCTCTAACTGTGTCATAGCATGCCATCATTTGAAAGGTTCTCAACCATTTTGATAGCTTTCACAACAAAAAGTGCAGTCAAAGAAATGAGTAACAAAGATTAGCTGTGAAGTGTTCCATTTGGCTTTTTTCAGAGGCTCCTCCTGTCAGTGGTCAGTTATTATAAAAGAAGAACAAAGTTCCAAAGCTGCCTGCAGTTCCATTCAAATGCTCTGTTGCCCAGGCAGGCAGGCCAGCAGCCAGAAGCCAGCAGGCAAAATTTAACAGCCACGCTTCAAAACACTAGTAACAGCTATCAATGGATCCATAACTCTTAGCCCTCTAGATATGGGGTCATCTTTCAATACTACCCCACTGTCATATACAACATTTGTCTTGTCCCACATTCAACTAATTGTGTCAATCTATGGGGTGACTATATAATACACATATACAATAGCACAATGAAAGCAATAATCTCCTACCCAGTTTCTTTATTTATTTAAGTGCTATTACAAAGTTTCCTGCAGCAAAGAGAAGCTGGGAGGCTACAACCTATTCCAGGCCTGCAATGACTACTTAGATGAATGGAACAACACAAAACTTAAATAATTTACCTGTTTCTTATGACTATTTTTTCATCATTATGAACCTAGCAAGTACATGAAATAAAACAGTGACTTTACTATTATTCCTAAACTTTGACATAAAAAGATGAAGCGAACCTAATACATATAAGATTGTGATATTTGTATAATTACTTTTCCTACAGACTTTTTAATAGGAATTAAATTTATATGAGTAAACATAAATGCAGAACATATATAAGATAGCTCTGAGCTTTCTCAGTTTAATGATTTTGTGGTTCTAGGTTTTGAAGTACTAATAGCATTATGAATCTTTAACTTAACTTCTGTAGCAGCAAAAATATTTCTTCTTGATTCAAAATTTAGTTTAAAGCATAACAATAACATTTCAGGTACTGCTGTTCTCAGCGTCACTGAATTGAATGCAAAATATCTACAGTTGGCTAACATCTAGAAGCCTTCCTAATGAAACATGGCTTATTCCTGTTTTTTCATCACCAATTCATTCCACCCTATTCTAGGGATGTTACTAGCAACCATTCTGTTTGGATAGGTTTAAGAGTGTTAGTATAAGTTGTTACATTTGCTGGGGATTGCAGGGGGAACAGCAGAACAAAAGGCAGAAGACTGCTCTCTGAATAAATAAATATCATTCTATAAGCTTAACTCCTTGGTCTTTTGAGACCATCACATGGTAGCAGGAATGGGGTGTGAAGACAAAAAAAAAATGGAGCATCTCAAAATTCCAGAGGAGTTAAAGCTGTGCAGCAAAGCAGCAGAAAACTGGAAGAAATTTAAGCAGAGCTTCACCATGTATATAATGGCCAGTGGAGCTACAGAGAAAGAAGAATCACTAAAAGTAGCTATTTTTTAAAATATAGCAAGCCCAGGAGCTCTGTTTGTTTATAATAGCTTACAACTGTCAGAAGCAGAACAAAAAAGCTATGGCACAATAATAAAAAGGTTTGAGGAATATTGTATTCCTAAACAAAATAAAACTTTTGAACAGCATAATTTCCTTATGAGACAGCAGCAAGAATGAGAGACAATACAAGAGCATGTCAAAGACCTCAGACTGCTGAGCCAGATATGCAACTTTGGAGACCTAAAAGTGTACATGATCAGAGACCAAACAGTATTGGGTATACGAGATACAAGCCTCAGGAAAAGACTGCTAGAGGATCTTGAGCTTAATTTGGAAAAGGCAGTTAAAATGTGCCAAGTGGCCAAGCGACTAAGATAAGAAATGCTAGGCTTCAGAAGGTCAAGGAAAAAAGCAGAAGAAGCTGAACTAGACAGGATTACAAGACTGCAAAAACCTAAGGCAACACACAAACAATACAGAAAGGAAGACCTTGCTATGAAGCAGGCAAGCAGAGGCCAAAGAGAATTTTTTGAAGAAACAATGATCAGCTGCAGATGCTGTGGGTAGATGTTACCACAAACCCATGCAATGCCCTGCATTTGTTAAGTGTTTGTGCATTCCATGTTAGACACAAGGGTAATATAGTAAAAATTCAGTCTGTAACAGTCCCAGGAAAACTAGTGTCAATTATTGGGTTGCAGACATGTAAAACTATAGGTCTGATAAAGAGAATGGATGACACTGAGGGACTAGAAAGCAAGAACATAGGACTCCTATACATGTGTAGGGAACCTGTTCCAATGTGCTACAATTCCAGTGTGTCAGCAGCCTCCAGTGTCACGTGTATCAGTGTCCCTGTGCTGAAAGATGGTGGCAGGGCGCTTTAAAGCTTGTTCAATGAGCTTAAGTTCGAAGCACCCCACCACCATTTTTCAGTACAGGGATGTGGATACGCAGGACACTCCAGGCACTTTTAATTATCACAGCTCTCATAGCTACTCTAATTAAAGTGTCCCCCCATGCCTCCCAGAGCATGTGTATAAACACACATAGTTCTCAGCATTTTATGATGTGTTTCAAGTCACATGGAAGTTGTTATCTTAGTACAAGATAGATTTAAGAGAACAAACTACTTTCACCATACATGCTCCAAGAAATGTTCCCCTTGTACTAAAGGAAAAACTGAAAAAGGAATTAGATAGATTAGTCAACATGGACATGGTAGAAAAAGTAGAGCAACCAACTGCTTGGGTTCATCCACTGGTTATAATAGGAAAAAAAAATGGATCCTTGAGATTGTGTCTGGATCCTAAGCAAATGAACAGGTACATCAAAAGGGAGCATTTACCCATTACCACCACAGAAGAGGTTTTTGGCAACATGGTAGAAGCTAAATATTTCTCCACTTTGGATGCCTCTTCTGGGTTTTGGCAAGTTCACCTAGAAAAGAAGAGCTAGATTATGTACCTTCAATACACTCTTTGGAAGGTATTGCATTCATAGGCTTCCTTTTGGACTGTGTTCTGCATCTGAAGTATTTCACAGAAAGGTGCAACAAACTCGGGAGCTAGGAGCAGCGGGGAGAGGAAGGACACAGGCACATGTGTGTCTTACACACACATGTGCCCCCTTACCTGACCCGGAGTGGAGGCGAGAGCAGCAGAAGTGAATGGAGCAGCAGCTGATCCCCCTAAGGTAAGTGGGGCAGAGGGACCAACGCAGCTGAGCTGGATCCGGAGGGGAAGCCCCCCGGATCCCTCTTAGCTGAGCCGGTAGGGAGCCATGCTCCAGAGCCACACGAACAGAGTACGCAAACAGGCGTGGTCTGTAAGAGCGTGCTGGCGTTTGCGCTGGCATTCGCGCCAGAGGGGAAGCACGAGGGGCCCAGAAGCTGACTCATGTTAGCGTGGGGAGGACCTGAACTCAGCTAGAAATTCAATGACTCCGACGATGGTGTCGACACGGAGTGCTGCCCGGGCTTGTCTGAGGCCTCCACCCAGATGAAGCCCACAGGTGGGCTGGCGTCCCCCAACCCCCTGGCCTGCGGGAGCTGCCCAGCAAGGCCTGGGGGGGGCAGGGACTGGAGACCCCCACACCTGTCCTGCAGGCGCCCGCCTTAGGGCCCTGGAGGTGCAGGTGAGGGTGCTCCAGGAGGAGGTTAGCAGGCTGAGGGGAATCAGGGAGCCAGAGGAGGAAATTGACAGATATTTTCTTTCCCTGCAGGGTTGTATGACCAAGGAGGATGCACCTCAAGATGAGCCCTCCACTGCTAAGTGGCAGACGGTCACCTCCCGTGCCAGGGCTGCTTGAGACACGGCAGCACCAGTTCCTCCAGTCTGGCTGGAGAACAGGTACAAAGTCCTGGCAGTCCTGGAGGAGGAGGAAGGAGAGGATAAAACCAGGGAGGAGGCAACTCCACGCTCACCACGTGCCATGCAAGCTGAAGGAGGCAAGAAGGCCAGGAGGAAGAAGCGTCGTGTGATTGTCATTGGTGGCTCCATCCTGAGAGGTGCGGAGGGCCCCATCTGTCGCCGGGACCCCTCGGCATGCAAGGTATACTGCCTACCTGGAGCGAGGATTCAGGATGTGAAATGGATGCTCCAGACAGTAATCCAGCCCACCGATTATTACCCCATGGTCCTAGTCCATGTGGGCACTAATGATGCGGCCAGGACGAGCCCTGATCACCTGATGGAGGACTACCATGCTCTGGGGTGCATGCTGGAGATGGGCGCACAGGTGGTTCTCTCTTCTATCCTGCCAGTGAGTGGATGAGGCAGATGGCATGCAACATGCATTGCGGAGACCAACTGGCGGCTGCAGGGATGGTGCTTCGAGGAGGGCTTTGGCTTCCTCAGCCATGACCGGCACATCACAACGAGAGACATGCTGGGATGGGATGGGGTCCACTTTTCCCCTAAAGGTAAGCATGTGTTCTCTTCTAGGTTGGCGGACCTCCTCCGGCGGGCTTTAAACTAGGCTCGTCGGGGGAAGGGGAAGATGAGGGCGGAGGAAACATCAGACTGCCAAACCAAACAGCACCCACAACTACAGCCCAGCCCAGACCAACGAACGAAGCAAATAAACAGGTAAGAGATAGTGGCCAGGGTAATGCTGGGACTAGGGGGTCAGTACACACATCCACGGGAGGCCTCAAATGCCTCTACACAAACACTCGTAGTATGGGTAACAAGTAGGAAGAACTCACCCTCCTGCTGGCTGACACCAGCCCAGACATAGTGGGGATTACGGAAACGTGGTGGGATACAACGCATGATTGGGCGGTGAATGTCAAGGGCTATAGGCTATACAGGAGGGACAGGATAGGAAAGAGAGGTGGGGGCATGGCACTCTATATTAAGGAGGAATACACATCCTTGTCAATTAGCATGGAGTCAGGGGAGGGGCACTCTGAAGTGCTTTGGGTTAGAGTACAAGGCAGTCAAGGGGAAAGAGACTTAACGGTGGGAGTCTACTACAGACTCCCAACCAGGGAGAAGAGCTTGACCAGGAATTCTTGGGTCAGCTCACAGAGGTAGCGAAGGCTAAGGATGTGGTAGTCATGGGGGACCTGAATTTCCTGGACTTCTGCTGGGAAGAATATAGTCAGCCAGGTCTGAATGCTCACATAGGTTCTTGGCCAGAGTGCAGGACCTCCATCTAACCCAGGAGGTGCACAGCCCCACCAGGGGAGACGCCTTGTTGGACCTAGTGCTGGCCACGGGTGATGACCTGGTGAGGGGGCTGCGGGTGCTTGACCACCTGGGCGACAGCGATCATCGTCTGCTGGAATTCACCATCCAGCGCAAGGTGGCAAAGGCATGCAGTAAGGCAACGGCCCTAGATTTTAGGAGGGCAAATTTCAACGAGCTAAGGAGGATAGTTGGTGAAGCGCTGAGGTCCTGGAGGGGAGGGGAGCCAGGTGTCCAATGACAGTGGTCACTCCTTAAGGAGACGATCCTCCAAGCGCAAAGGAAGGTAATCCCAACGAGGATCAAAGGGAGCAGGAGAGCACACAAGCCTCCGTGGCTCACCAAAAGCATCCGAGAATGTCTCCTTGCTAAAAAGGAGGCTTACACCCAATGGAAAGAAGGGGTCATCACCAGGGAGGACTATTCTGTAGTTGCTCAGGGATGTAGGGGGGTAGTTAGGAAGGCCAAGGCAGAGATAGAACTGGGACTAGCTTCCCAGATTAAGAACAATAAGAAGTCCTTTTTTAAATACATAGGGGGTAAAAAGAAGGTCCCGGGTAATGTGGGGCCCTTGCAGGATGCATTGGGAAACTTGGTCGTCACACCAGACGGCAAAGCTAACATGTTTAACGATTTCTTTGCCTCCGTCTTCCTAAGTAGGGACCAGAACAGCCACCTCCCTGCTGGGCCTGCTGCGAGGATTTAGTTAGGGAGCTTCTGGAGGGGTTGTACGTATTCAAGTCAGCCGGTCTGGATGATCTCCACCCTAGAGTTCTAAAGGAACTGGCCGAGGTCATTGCAAGTCCCCTGGCACAGCTTTACGAGCAATCGTGGTGCTTTGGTGAGGTACTGGAGGACTGGAAGAGGGCCAACGTGGTCCCCATCTTCAAAAAAGGCAGGAAGAAGGACCCGGGAAACTATAAGCTGGTTAGTCTTACCTTGATCCTAGGCAAGCTGTTCGAGAAAATTACGCTGACACACATCCAGGAGGGGCCAGCAGGGGACTGCATGCTTAGGGGCAACCAACATGGGTTCATCAGTGGCAGGTCCTGTCAGACCAACCTGGTGGCCTTTTACGATCAGATCACCAGATCATTAGTTGCAGGGGTAGCAGTGGATACAGTCTTCCTGGACTTCGGAAGGCTTTTGACACTGTCTCTCACTGTCTCATTAAGAAACTGGGGGGCTGTGGTGTAGACACCCACACAGTCAAATGGGTCGCCAACTGGCTGGAGGGCCGCACCCAGAGGGTGGTGGTGGATGGGTCCTTCTCAACCTGGAAGGACGCGGGCAGTGAGGTTCCGCAGGGCTCGGTCCTCGGGCCCACACTGTTCAACATCTTTATCAGTGATTTGGACAAGGGGGTAAAAAGCACCCTGTTCAAATCTGCTGATGACACTAAGATGTGGGGGGACATGGGCACACTGGAAGGATGCAACAGGCTACAATCAGATCTAGACAGGTTACAAGGGTGGGTGGACGAGAATAGGATGGGTTTCAACACAGACAAGTGCAAGGTGATGCACCTTGGGAGGAACAATGGGCACCATACCTAGAGGTTAGGGAACTCCCCTCTTGTCAGCACGGAGGCGGAAAGGGATCTGGGGGTCATCATTGACTCCAAGATGAACATGGGCCAGCAGTGTGGGGAGGCAGTCAGGAAGGCCAACCGCACCTTGTCATGCATCCACAGATGCATCTCGAGCAGGTCCAAAGAGGTGATCCTCCCCCTCTATGCGGCACTGGTCAGGCTGCAGCTGGAGTACTGCATCCGGTTCTGGGCGCCACACTTCAAGAGGGATGTCGACAGCATGAAGAGGGTCCAGAGGAGGGCCACTCATACGATCAGGGGACAACAGGGCAGGCCCTATGAGAAGAGGCTACAGGACCTGAACCTGTTCAGCCTCCAAAAGAGAAGGCTGAGGGGGGATCTTGTGGCCTGTTATAAACTAGTCAGGGGGGATCAGCAGGCATTGGGGGAGTCACTGTTCCCCCGAGCACCGCCAGGAGTGACCAGGAATAACGGTCACAAGCTGGCAGAGGGCAGGTTTAGGTTAGATATCAGGAGGCGCTACTTCACGATCAGGGCGGCTAGGGTCTGGAACCAACTTCCAAGAGAAGTGGCGCAGGCTCCTACCCTGGGGGGTGTTTAAGAGGAGGTTAGATGCACATCTTGCTGGGGTCGTTTGACCCCAGTATTCTTTCCTGCCATGGCAGGGGGTCGGACTAGATGATCTGCTCAGGTCCCTTCTGACCCTAGAAACTATGAAACTTTTGAAGGTCTTGATAGAACCATTACAAACATGCCACTCCCTACAGACAAGGAAGGACTGCAAAGATTACTTGGAAAGATCAGTTCTGTAGGGAAATAGCTACCTAATTTAGTAGAGCAGACCAAACACCTTAGATCACTCCTACAAAAGAATGTTCAGTGGATAAGGGAACATGAAGATGAAGATGAATTTAAAAATTGAAGGAAAAAATAATGAAAGCTCTGATACTAAAATACTATGACCCTAAAAGACCCATCAAATTGTCAGCAGATGCTTCTAAAGAAGGTGTTGAAGCAGCTTTGCTTCAGAAACATAGGGATATTTGGAGACAACTAGGGCAGTCTCTAAGTCAGAGTGTCTATATGCAGAAATTGAGAAAAAAAAGTTTAGCTCTGGTATATGGCTGTAAGAAATTTCATATATTCACCTATGGGAAACCTGTGATAGCTGAAACTGATTGTAAACCTTTGGTTACTATAGCAAAGAAAGGGTTATCAGACATGCCACCCAGATTACAGATTTTTCTTTCAACTGCAAATGTATGATCTAGAGACATACAGAACATGTCAAGAAAACATCTACTTATTGTAGATATGTTGTCTGGAGCATATGACACAACAGAACATGACAGAATTCCAGACTCAGACATAGTACATGTTAATATAATTAAAAGAGTGATATCTGTCACTGATAAAATGTAGGCACTAATTGCAGAAGCTACTACTCAGGAAACCACATTGAAAAAAGTGATAACAGCTATTTGTGCTGGTTGGCCTGGTAGACATATACCTAGTCAGTACTGGATGGCATTTTGTTTGAAGGCTCATGTTTTGTTCCAGGCGTGCTAAAGGAAGACATGTTAGACAAAATACTGGAGGGGCATTAGGCATTGAAAAATGCAAAAGGAGAACAAAGGGTGCTCTATTTTGGCATAACATAAATAATGATATAGAAGATGCTGTGAAGGTTTGTAAAACATGCCTAAAATATAGAACAGTGCAAAGACAAGAGCCTGTGATTGTCATGGAGGAGCTCATTGCTCCATGGTAGCAAGTAGGCATCGACTTACTCATGCATACAGGAAAAAAAAATACTAGTGCTGGATTATTATTCCCACTATCCTGAAATTGCGTTGCTCAAGAGCATAGCAGCAAAACATGTCATAACTCACATCAAATCGATTTTTGCTAGACATGAGATTCCACAAATTGTGAGAACAGATAACGGACCTCACTTCAACTATCTTGATTTTAAAGAGTTTGCAAACAAATATGGATTCTATCACAATACCTGAAGTCCTAAATACCCACAATACAATGGCTTGGTGGAAAATGCAATACAAATAGGTTAAGTACAGACAGTCAAAAAGTCCAAGGCTGAATTGATTCAGTCTTTGCAAGTTATTATAAGCTTCAGAGATTAAACTGAGAAACAACTAGCCAGACATTCACTTTTGATTCAGGAAATGCAGCCACATACCTGCAGTGGGTCAGGCTAGAAGCCAGGCAGTGCTACAGCATAGCTCCCTGGCATGTAGCCAGCATGGGCTGTGTGCTTGCTTCCTCTTCTTGCTGCCTTCAAGGTCTCTGGGATTTGCAGTTCAGAATTACAGCAGCAGAATGCTACAGGCCTCTTCCTGCTTCTAGGTGCCTCTGGGATTTGTAGTTCACAGTTGCAGCCAGCAGTGAGCTTTTAGCAGGACAGAGCAGCTCTGTACTGGTGTGTGTGTGTGTTTGGGGGGGGGGGAGTTTAACCCCCACTCCCTGGCCCCAGACCCCAGCTGGGGTTTGCCTGAAGAGCAGTCCCTGCCTTCCCCCACCACCCAACCCTTTTCTGCTGGAGCATATGGTACAGCCCATCCCAGGGCTGGAAAGCATGGTGGGATGCTGGGAGACTGTGATTTAACTTGAACCAGGAATGGGTCTGGGACAGAATTTTCATAAACTGGTTTGACCCAAATCAGTTAAGTCTGATACTATATTCAACCAGGTTTACCATAAACCAGTTTCAGCCATTTTGAAACTGGTTTATATGCACTGAACTTGTTCTATTACATGTTTAAACCAGTTTCTGATGACTATAACCAATTTGTGTATAACTTCTGCCCCTAGCCCCTGTTGAAGAAATTGTTCAAAAAAGCTACAGATTCACACACCAATGATTACCTGTCACTCTTAAATTATATGGCAACACCTATGAAACATGGATTGTCCCCAGCAGAAGTGCTGTTTAACAGGAAACTCAAAGCCAGGCTACAAAATCTTGTGGATGATGCTCATCAGAATGAAAATACAGACATGAAAACATTTAAAAAACTCAAACAAAAATGGTACTATGACAAGGGTTCCAGGGAGTTACTACAACAAAGATATGGCACTTGTTTCAGATGGACAAACGTAGAAACAAAAAGCGCTAGTTTCCCATTGAGTAGCTCCCAGATCCTACAAAGTAGGATCGTAAAGTGGAGAAAAGAAGCAGCATCACAAGATTCACCAAAAGAAACAGAGCTAACATCAAAGCAACAAGAAATGACAGAGGAGACTGAAAATGACACAGAAGTAAAGACATCTGAACAAGGAAACCAGACAAAAACTGAAGCAATAAGGATTGAGTGAAGAGAAACTGAGACAATCACTTAGAGTTAAAAAGCCAACACAAAGATTAATAGAGGCCTTTTAAAATGTGCTTTAACAATGGGTTGAACTAAACTTCTAATGTTAGTATTACATGGGGTATGTTACATGTAAAGAGGGAAGATGAACAGATACCTTTAGGAGTGCAGGCAAGGTTCTCAGAGTAGATGTGATATCTTTTATTAGACCAACTGAGTAGTTGGAAATAAGTTCTTACCAAGCTTTCAGGTTCAATCGCCCTTCTTCAGACATAGGAAGTCTCTGCTTTAAGAGTGTTATGTATATGTTATTACATTTGTCCAGGAAGGCTGGAAGGAACAGGAGACTATGAGGCAGAAGACTGCTCTCTGAGTAAATAAGCTTTATTGTTCTATAAGCTTAACTCTGTGGGTTTTTTGAGAACAACATACACTCTACATAGGGTTACCAATAATTTGACCCAGGGAGGATAGACCTGGCAAGCAGAGACTCTTTCAGTGAACTATACTTTCTTCACAACCCATAACAATCAGAAACATTTCATCCTGCTCACCGGAACTAGGGTTTCTCCATGACCACAGCTAGGTTACCTCTGGAGAAGACCATGCTCTACCAGTCTTCTGCAGGAAACAGCACTCACAGTCACTATTGCCACATTCTCATCCAAATTTAGGTTACTATGCCCATAGTATTCACTAGCATAGGGTACACTGGAACTAGAAAAGCAGATTGGAATAATTAAGCTAAGATCATTAGTAGACCTATATAATTAGACCAATATACAGTCCATTTGCCATGCAGCATCCCAGTGGATCAAGAAAACTCAAGGTTTAAGAAAGCAAACTCAGTCAATCTCCCAGTTCATTCTATGTGGCTGTTAAAAACTTACATGCCCTATCTAGACTGTCCATTTATTTACGGAGTGAACACCCCCTGATTGAGAAATAACCAGTCACCACCTGGAGAGCCTGAAAAGTGCACTGAGAAGTAACTTGAAATATTGATGTGTCAATATCAATTTTTGATTGATCAAAACTTTAGTTACTTCAAAACTCATCAGGAAAATCAGTATAGCACAAAAAACACTGAATAGAGAACAAACGGGGTCTCTGGAACAGTGTCACCCTACACGCAACCAACATCACTATCACTAGAGCAGACAAAAGACATTTCAGAGTTAATAAAAAAAGCAGTATCAATACAAGCAATCTGCACAGCTCAACCAGGACAAAAATTTCCAGCCAATGTATAGGGAAGAAATAGAAAAAGCAATTAAATTGCTGAACACAGGGAAAGTGTTGGGGCTTTGATGATACTCCACTAGAACATCTACATCATCTGGGGTAGGGAGAGTGTGGCAGGACACTCTGGGTGCCTGCCACTTTAAGGGCCTGGGGCTGGTAGCTACCAGGCGCCTGATGAGGGCAGCCATTTTGAACCCTGGGCTGCCCATATAAACAGGGCAGTTTTGCTGCTGGAGGCTAGGCAACAACATTGCCTGGCAGTAGGGATGTTATTATCAACTGGAGGTAAGAAAGGAGCTGTAGGGAATGGTTTTGGAGGCTCCTGGTCCTGGGCATGACCTAAAACTGCACCCTGCCAGGAGTGGGTGGCCTGGTGGGGCTCTCAGTGGCACAGGAGCCCCCAGGAAATGCCAGGCCAGTGACTACCCTGGTGAAAAGCGAGTTGGGACACCTTAACCCCAGCCCTTACCTTCATGTGGGTAGGATTAACAGCTGTGTAGCACCATGACCTGCTTCCCGGGGGGGAGTGAGAGTCTCCTGTGAGACCTTGGGGCACTAGTTGTGATGTGAGGTACCCCAGCTCCCCACATCCAGGGAGAGACTGTGGGACTAGTGAGGCCAGCGATAGAGTGCCCCTCGACTGGTCCAAGCTGGAGCCAGGGGCCCACTGTGAGAAGCACCCCAGATTGTGGGCCTGGGACCCTGCCTGGCCTTGGAGGTGAGGCCAGGGCCTGTGTATGGCCGAAGGTCCTGAGCGGGGGACCACATCCAAGAGGGGAGCCAGCTACAAGGAGCTCGGCAGCCCAGATGAAGGTGGTGTAAGCCCCCTGAGCAGAGGGTTCAAAGGAGGGTCTCGCCAGAAAGATTCTGGAGTCCAGTGTGTGTCTGGGGTGCTTGTTCTGGATGCCATCTGTGAGGCTTGGGCTGCGATGTAGGGGTGGTACAGAGCTGCGGGCACTCCCTAATATTGGGGTGCAAAGGAAAATGGGCAGCTTCCCACCTTATTTACCAACTTACTAATTTCCAACAAGGTGTGGTGGGTGAGACAAGTAGGCGGTGTGCCCAGAGGCAGGTGGGGGGCCAGCAACAGCTAGCCTGAGTGCAATCCACCTTGCTACAGGGAGGTGTGTAGAAGTTAACACTGGTTGTACATCTTCATGTCCCATGTCTAGCAAGAGAACCTAATACCCTAAATACCCCTAACATCTGGCGTTGGAATGCAGCCGACAAACTGATCACCAAAGGGAAGCAAATGCCACCATTTCAAAGACATATGGGCCACATCCAGATGGCAGGTTAAAAAAAAAACCTGTGGGGAAAAAAAAAAGGCAGAACAGTGTGCATTGCCCCTACATGCATCGCTGTGCTTTTTTGGCTGCTCTGATTTTTTTTATTTATTTTATTTTATTTTATTTTGAGTGGGGCTTTTTGGCCCCTTGCTCAGAACCAGATCACTGCTCCTGCAGCCCCAAGAGGCTCCCAGGACCCCAGGTAAGGTTGCTGGGGGCAGCCCAGTGCTGGGCCCAGTGTCCCTTGCCCCACCTGGGGTAACTTGCCATGCACCAAAGGGTACGTAGCACAGGTGTTCCCCAGGGACAACTAGCAGTGGCATGAGGTGTACTGCTGCTAGTTGTCCCCAGGGAACCAAATATCCATGCTCATGTGGATGAGGCCATGGGAACCACCCCATTATTAACTCCATATCAGAAGACCTATTTGGACAGTGCTACAAGTTTCCATCAAGCTGAGAACATTCCTGTGGAAGTGAAAATGCCACTATCGGAACATGATCGCCAGGCCGGATGGATAGCTTTAAGATGAACTTTATGCTACTTCTGAAACTGATTCAACAGATCCAGGTGCAGCATTGTCCACAGTACAGAAACCAATGGTGCCCAAGGCATCCAGAGCAGGCCACTACGTATCCAAGATCATGATAAAGATACTTCGTGTGTGCTAGATTGTTCCTGTTTTCATGCTGAATGTTCTGGTGATCTTCTTAAACTGAGCACTGCTGACTTAGAGTACTGATTTGGGGAGGAGCTGGGTGGGGTGGGGGAAGTAAGACAGAGAATATATAAACACAAATTTTGTCTTCCTTGTTTAGATTCCATACAATTGTCATTTTGTGAATAAAGGTTTTACAAATATAGAAAAATTATTTCAAAGATATTCTCTTCTAAGAAAATAAAATAGCATTTTATAGAACGCTTGAAGTCCTGAAAGATGGGAAATGTAATACATGTCTTAAGAATAAAACATTAGGAACAATCCAGAGAATTACTAAATTAACCTATACCAGGAAAGCTAGTTGCATAATTCAAGAGAAGAATTATAACACCCAAGTAATTAAGTATGACAGAGGACCATCACAGCTCTTTAAAAGAAAAATCCTACCTCTAATCTACTGGAATTCTGGAAACGTGCTGATAATATGGTAGATATAGAAGAAAGGGATGACTTACCAATACCTTATGTGGATTTTCATAAATCTGACAAATTTTTTGATCAGGAAAGACTGGTACCAAACTAAAAACTATTGGGTGAAAGTTTAAATACTAATTAGAAACAAGCTAATGGACAGAAGGCAAGAGGTAGGACTAAATAGTCAGGTTTCAACATGGTAAAAGTGATCTCTCTCACAATCTATATTGGGAGTTGGTTGTTTTGTACATTTAATTATATAGAAAAGGAAATGAGAAATGCATTTATAACTTTTAGAGATGACTAAGCTACATAACTTTGTGTTACAACCAGAACAGATAATAAAGAACACTAGAAGTACCTAAAATAATTCGGTGAATGTGCAGCACATTGGCAGATGAAATTCATTGTTTACTATAAAGACTATAATGTAAAGCAATGTAATTTTGAAGGACTAATTTTGACTCCTTAGACATCAAATTAAACTTAAAACAAAGAAAGACGTAGCCATAATTGTAGACAACTTTGTGAAACCCTTTACACACCACACATAAGCACTGAAAGCTTTTAAAAATCATTTAAAAATGCTAGAAACTTAAGACATACAATAGAAAAACAATGCTGAAATTATTATAATGCCATCTGGTGAATAAATACTTCATCCTCGTTTTGAATGCTGTTCTGTTCTGGTCACTCTGTCTGAAGAAAGATACAGCAGAAATAGAGGGAGAGGTTCAAAGATGGGTGCAAAACTGATTAGTGAAGTGGACCGTCTTCCATACTAAGAGATACAAAGAGAGACCATTAAATTAGAGAGAAGTCAAAAGATGATAAAATTACAAGTGGTATAGAGAAGTTGAACTGTGTGTTCCTATTTACTCTAAGAACTAAAAGACATTAAATGAAAATTAATGCAGCAAACTCAAAACTTGCCAAAAGATTTCAGGTCATTTCCTTTTTGTTTTGTTACTTGTTTTGTTACTTTTTGTTTACTTTTTGTTTGTTTGTTTGTTTGTTTTCACAACACAAATCACTGAGGCATAGAAAAAGCATTATACACTTACATGCATAGAGAAAACATTTTCAGTCACCTGGACAGCATGAAACCATTCAGGCAGAAAACCTATTAGTAGCCTTCTCTATAAATATTACAAAATTGTCCACTTGAGTTTTTTGCACTTGTTTTCTAAAGCATCTGGTACAGATTACTGTCCTGGAGGATAGCAGTCTAAATGATACTCTGGTTTGACCTGGTATAACGAAGCCTCCAGCCTTATTTTAATTTCTGAGCTATAAGATCCAATTCTGCAAATACACAAGACATAACTCAAGCTACTAATCCCATTTACATCAGTGAGGGTATTCATGAGTGAAAGGGTTTACAGAACCAAACCATTAAACAGAAAAGAAACCAGTCAAATATTATATTAGCCACACCAACCATTATAAACATTGGCTGAAAGTCTGTGAGAGAACTATTACAGAGAATTTGCTAGGCAAATGGCAGAATGGCACCTTAAGGCATTGCCTTTCTGAATGAGTTAGTCTCTAATGTGCCACCCTGCACTGCCTTTTGCATGATTCAGACTCACACAGCAAACTACCTCTCCCTATTAGTTAATACATTAGTTTGAAGTATATATTCCCAATGTTAAATAGGAATTCTTTATCAAAAGGCACAATATCACTGTATGTGTATTATAGTAATACACATAGTAATAATGATGAATTGCTGCGTAACAATTTGGGCATTTATTGCTTGTTTAAGGGCCTAAAACTGATGTCCTAATTTGGGCAAAATTCCCTTTGTAAATAACCAAGTAAGGACTGCAGAATTTGGCCTGCAACCTGTCCTCCTGTTTTCCTGGATGTTAGAGGTTGTTTTTAAATAAACACATTATTATACACGCAGCAAAGAAGAGGTGGGGTCTCCACAAGATCTGAGTACTGCAGTGATGGAGACAGCAGGTTCATTACAGAAGGAAATTTAAAGTAAACCACTGTTAGAGATGTCTCACACCCAGTCAGATCATACATGAATGACACATGCAGAGACAGAAGTTCTAATTGTGGTAAATACAAAGAACAGAGAAACAGTCACTGAGAAGTGAACTGGTTTCCACATGAGATTCTTTCCAGAAAGTAAATACAGCTTGTAAAAGGGTATCTACAGGAAATAAGCTTTCTATTTAACATAACAATTCTCTACAGAAATACAGTTGTTTAAAATATGTAGGATTTTCAGCAACACTATAATATTTTTTTATAGTAACACAGTCACCAGCTATTCTATATACGCAAACATCCGCCTACCCAGAAAATAATTGTGGATAATTCAATGTTCAGATTCGATAATGGATGCTCAAATAAATATGAGAATTCCAAGCAAATTTGTGCAAATGAAAAAAGATTTCCTCTGACATAATGGCATGGTGCAAGGCTGTCTGTAATGAGCTGTAATTTGTCTGGAAGAGCATTTTAAAGGGGTTGATCCATCCATTGGAAGACCAGCAACTGCTTTGAGACTAGAAGCAATGAGCCAGCCTGCCTCGTCTCAGAGGAAATTACACCACAAGCAGGCCAAATTTCTGACAACTTCCATAAATTATTTCAGATTTTCATATTTCAAATTTCATCTGCATTCATCATGTGAGTTTGACTGGGGAAAAATGTCTAGGAGGAGCTCTGCTAGCATTCAGTGCAGCAGTCCCAGGAGCCTGCCCTGGGACTAGATAATTTAATTTAGTTTTGATTAGATTATTCTTGCTGCAGTCTACTGCCAATCTGAAGTATTGTGCCTTCTCTTCTACTTAACCTTCCTGCCCCATGCCTGCTCCAGCTTGCATGCAGCTCTCTGTATTGCAGAATATATTTGAACAATCAAACTTAGGAGTTATTATTTTGCTTTCCATTGTCCATCCTTATAAAAGCACACATCTTTCACTGGGTTCCCTCTTCCCAGAAATCAGATTACTTCTTTTTTTTTTTTTAGTTTGTAATATTGTTTACCATTTTCAGTGGAAAGTGCCCTGTAATTTAGGTGGAAAATCTAAAATCATTACTACATCTCTGTATGATGCAACATACCATAAATAAGGATCATCTCTAATACAACTATAATCATCACTAGGCAATGCATGAGGGAATAAGAACAGGTAAATAATGAATACATCTATTAAACTAAAAAACCATTGTTAACCAAAGTTATTAATCAAACCTTTATCTAACGGTCAGTGGAAAGAAAACAAAAACAAACAGAACAAAAATCCCAAGTCACTTTGGTAATGGTCCTTTAAAAAGTAAGCATTTAAAGATTTAGAATATAAACTCTCAGCAAAAATCCAAAAGCATAAAAATGATTAAATTACAAAAGACTGGCACAACAACAAAATATTCTTGAAAACCACTGTAATACATTTTCTTTTCCAGCTGAATCACATCTGAATATATAACATGACAATTAACAGTAACAATATATTTTTCATAATGGATGATCATTATTTTTATCCATTTACAAACTATGATTGTATTTATACACGATTCAGTAGCAGAATATTTGTAACTCTCAAAATTGTAGTCTAGATTATTAGAAACACAGATAGGGTAAACAAAGCTAATGTTGTTCTTTAAGTAATATCTATCACTTCCCTGTTATTGAGTTATTTCTTTTAACAATATAGGGGTTTTTGATGTTATGTGTCTGAACTGAGGACTTTAGGTTTTATATTGTTCTCCATTTTGATGAAAAAAATTGAATTGGGGGCTGTTATATTGAGTTTTGTTCAGTAAATATACTGAAATCATATTTTTGTTAGAAACTATCAATAAATCCAGTATAAGAAAAGTAATAAGATACAAATATGAACAGGACCTCTTGCAAAGGAAATATTACAAAGAGAGGCTACCCACAAAATATATTAGGGAATGTCTTTTCCCCTTATGCTAAAACAAATACAGGAGTAATTACATGAAATGGTGTAATTTTTAGTACAAATATAATATGTGAAACCAGAAGGCTCTGACTGACAAGATTCAAGAAAATGATCAAACATGATGTGCTTACCTCTTTTGCCAGCACATATGTTACTTTAATGGGTCATTATTTAACAGCTTGAAGATTTCTCTCTCATTAACACAATTTGCCAACACAAGGCATTGATCTGAAAAAAATTACAATATATTTACTGATTGTGTTATCTTTGTAGTTCACAAAAAAAACCTATAATAAAGAAGAACTGAGAAAAACAAAACAAAGTTAAAGACAAAGCATATCAGTTCTGTAGTGCCCTACAGCAAGATGGAGCTGGCGAATGGAGGGGAAGATAGCTCTGCAGTGTTCATACTGTCTATGGACCTGATCCTGCAAACATGAAGTAATTCATATGCATAAAAGCAGTTCTATCAAATCCAGCAGGGACTATTCGCATGAGCAAAGGCCCTATGCAATGTTTACAACAAGCATGACAAATTCAATATTTTTCCCCAAATGTATTTATTTCTTGGAGTTTTTCCAGATTAACACCGGAGAGGATTTTTTTCTGACATAATCTTTCATGTCTCCATTTTATTTAAAAAAAATTATATTCTGCCAATATAGCTGGTCTTAAAAAGCTATTGTAAAATCAATGCTTCCTTCCACACACTAAACTTAAAACTTTTAAATCTTTTATTATACATTCACTCGGGGGAATCATTTGCAACTAAGCTTTAAGCTTTATCTCAGATCTTGAAGTTAATATCAGGCTTCTTGTGGACTTCAGTGAACTTTGGCTCTGGCCCTCTGTCAGCATTTAAGAATATCATTTTATGATTTACATTTTTTTTACATTTTTTTAAATTACTAATTGTCATGAGTAAAATGGAAGCTATTACAATGTTATGGATATAAATACAGGTATGTTTTTACTAGGAATAATGGTCAAGAATTAGTTTTCATATATTCTTGCTACTTTACTTGATATATGTAATTAAAGTAAAATGAAGTACATAGACTAAAATACATACCCAAATATGCATTAACAGCATGATATGCGGCCATATATATTTGGAATATTAATGAAAAAACACATTCTTTAAAACTATGCAGAGTTGACTTGCCAAATATTTTATATAATATAAAAACGTAACAGTTAAGTATAAACAAAGAAAAAGAATATTCTTGGCCATGTGTGAAGAAATATAATAATTTATTTATTAGAATTAACAGACATATATATATATATATATCTATAGGAGGCATATATTTATTTATTAGAACAGAGGCATGTGTGTGTGTGTGGGTGGGTGGGTAAATAACTAATATAGGAATATATATATTTATATATATTTTCAAATCAGTGGGGGTATTTACCTTTATCCACAGTGAGATAAGGAGAAGGCTTATAGTCCTTGGTAGTAATTGATACTCTTTGCACTATATTCACATATGCCTACACATATGCATACACTACTAAAATGCATGATAGTATGTAGATACTCTACACACACACACACACACACACACACACACACACACACACACACACACACATAGTATCAGTCATTACCAAAAACTAATGGCCTTACCTTATCTCATTGTGGATAAAGGGAAATACTTTCACTGACATGAATGGGCTTTAGTTATAGTCCATTTTGCTCTTTATTTTTGCTTACTGACAGAAATAGGACTACAAGGGTTATCTTTCCATCTTTCAAATTAGAAGCAGTATTCATTTATTATTAAAACATAAGAGATCTCTAGCTATTTACAGAATATATTAAAGTTTTCTTTGGCTTCTGAACTCCAACCCCATTTAAAAAAAGAAAACATATGCAACTGCTTACTATCAAACTGCAGATAGAGCTATTCATATCCTGGCACTAGGTTTTTTGAGTCTTGAAGAACACAGAGGTAAAATATTCGCTAAAGCATTCTCTAAACAAGTTTGTAATTTCCCTGGAGTTTTCCTGTGACTTTGTATATCCAACACAGCTGCACTATTACAGTTACTTTCAGAAAGTCAAGGAAATAAAAAGACAAGCCAAAAATATTATTTTAAAATATATAATATAATAGAATCCCAGGGTATTTTTGGTACTGATAGACATTTTGAAAGAAGATATTTTTGTATGGTTGTATGGTTTGCCCTTGATATTTGTATGGTTGTATGGTTTGCCCTGGATATATGGTTTGTATGGATATTTTTGTATGGTTTGCCCGGTATAGTATCAGTTCAATGAGCTAAGTGAACAAGTAATTTTCTTATTGGGAAGAAACTGGAATGTAAAGAAAAACAGGTTTAAAAAAATTCAAATTACCTTTAGATAATTTTATATAAGAAAGAGCTTTGAGAGAACAATATAATCTGAAAATGCAAAAAAAAAAAAATAACCTACAGAAGTTTTTGGTTTGATTTGTTTTAAAGAGAGGGTATCATTCAGAGGTCATTTTTGTTAAAATATTATACTTTCAACTTCCTACATAATAAGAATATCTATATCTTATGCAGCCTTTTTTATCAGTCGAGTTCAAATACTTGCATTGAGTTACTGGACAAGAATGAAAACTTTTGCAGCTAAGTAAGTTCTCTCTTCCAGAATTAGCCGTGTTGTGCAGCTTATAAAATTCATAGTGAAACTGGCTCTAATGGGGCAGCTCAGATTCTCCCTATGTGGAATCACTGTCAGCTGGCCTCTCTTCCCAGGCACAGGGTGCTTAAGAGAAACTAAAAATATATACCTTTTCTTCACCAGTTCTCTACAGAAATGTGTTTTCAGCAACCTGGTGTTAATTACAGTGTCCCCTCAACCACTCTAAATTTCTGTGGCACCAAAACAAAGCTTGAAAATAGGGTGATATAACAGAGTCCCTAAATTTCCCTCACCTTCTGCCCCAAGCAGGTCATAGACCAAGAAAGAATCTGAGTTTTAGTTTAATAATTTTACGGCAAATACACTACTTTGGTTTTAAATACCATTACTATTGCTGCTACTAATAGCACTTCATCAGGTGGAGGTCCCACTAAGCTGCTGACCCTTGCCCCTTCTGACCAATGCCGGACAGACCCAAACAATATAAAATCAAAGTAATGCCACCAAAAATAGCTTCCATTTGTTAGGAAAAAAGTCTGTTAGCTATGTTTTTCAACTCATGGAAACTGGAATTACTTCAACTTTTTGTCCATTTCCATAATGAGGGCCAAACCGAGCTGTTGGGAAAGTTCTGAAACATTTGGATAACAATTAATTTTTACAGCATTTTTCATTTTTGCACTTCCAGGTTCTGTGCGGGACTGGAAGTGAAACAGGCAAAATACCACAAAAAAGGCTCATTCCCAAGTATCAAGTACTCTAGTGAAAACATAAAGGAAATCTCCTAGGGAACATTTTAGTTGTAACAATTCCAGTCCCACTTTAGAGGCTCCGTTAGTGCAAACACAATGATGTTTCTGAGACCTACCCTCCCCGCCCCTCACTCCGCAGATCTACCCCGCTCTTTCAAATGAACGTTAGCTACTTCCCTCTTTACTCACTGACTTAATTTAAGACTACACGGGCTTCCCTCTTGATTTGCCTTCTGCAAACGTGTTAGGAGCGAAATCTAGTTTCCTAGTAGGGTGATTATGTGTCATCCATGCAATCCTGTGCTAAAACACAGAACGTTAACTCTTCCCTTACCCTACAACACAGCTTCTGACAGAGGCCATCTTTTTGTTGATGTCACAGCCAAGATGGCCACTGCCCAAAAATTTGCCTACTAATCCACACATGTGACCAATAGCAGCCATATTGAAGCTATCGCAAAAATTGTTGCTAGGCAACAACTTTTTCCATAGGCCAGCAGTGCTCTTGGAGGCCTGCAAAGCCACAGCAAGATGCCAGCTGCAGAAAAAGTACCAAGTGCCTGATGCTTTGTTGGTTTTTAATTACCTTTAAGTTAACATGATGTTATTTGATTAAATAAAGATATTCTTGCTTTTGCAGAATAAAGAAAACAAATTGTTGCCCAAGGTGCTCTCTGCCCCTCCTGCTGAAGCTATCTCACTAGGCAGTCAAGAAGAGCCCAGAGAGAGCTCCCACCCCCCAGTGCTATTTCTCCATGTAATAGTCATTGGGTAAAATTAATTGACAGCAGTAGGAGAGCTTTTACCCTATCAGGGGAAAGAGCAGGAGCCAGAATACAGGGCTCTGCTTTCTTCCCAGGTAGTGCCCAGCTCCCTGAGTCACCTTCCATCTGGCTTGCTCAATTTCTGGCCTCACGAATCTCCCCCTCTGGGCTGCACAGTAAGCCAGCTTCAACATGAGGGGTAGAGGCTGTTCCTGGCAATGTCTCACTCAGTAATTTTTAACCAGGATGCCTGGGATTCTTGAGATCCTTTCAAGAGTGCCACAAAGTGCCACACAATGTTAGCACTGTTAGGTTTGCAAACATGATCCACAAGATAAACCTAGGGATTTCAAATAGAAATCCACAACTGTGGTCTTTCTGAGTTCCTTGCAACAGAAGAACTTCTCTGTTTTTCTGGAGTCAAAAAAAGAGTGAAAATGAAGAGCTGGCATTTTCCAAGGGGTGCCACAAGTCTATCCACAAGTCTATCACGAACCACTAGCCCAAGTGTGGGCAAAATACAGCCCATGGGCTGCATCTGGCCTGCTAAGTGATGCCATTTGGCCCATGGTTGATCCTTTGGCCCCATTCAGCTTGGGCACGGGAGGCAACCTGACCCATGGTATGTGTGGCCAGGGTATGGAGGTGCTGCCTAGCACAGCCCACTGTATCCCTGCCCTATGTGGCTCTCAGGCACTCCTGGAGCTGTAGTGCACAAGGCCAGGTGGTGGGGCAGGGGTGGTGTAGAAGCTGGACTTGGCTTCCCAATAGTTACTGCTACCTCTGCCTGTGAGCAGGTGCATTTCCTACTGCCACTAGACCCTAACCCCGCTGCCTGAGCACCCCAGCCCATCTCCCTCGCTCCCACCACTGGGGGTGCCGGACAGAATGGGGAGGGGCAGGGTCTCCAGGGAGACTGGCCCAGGACCCCCACAGGCAGGATGTTCTAGACCGGGCAGATGGGATGGAGCTACAGGTAGATGGGGAGCAGTATCCAGGAGTGGGACAGGTGGGCAGGGCTGGGATCCCAGTGGGGCCTGGGGCAGCGCCACAACCTACTCCCTGCTCATCCTTGCAATGGGTGCTGGTTCCCTGCCCTGAAGTTACCTTCAGAAGCAGCACCTATCACAGTGGATGGTGGCTTTGTCCTGAGTCCCAGCCCTGTGCTGCCACTGCCCCGCGATCTGGTCCCAGCACCACTTGCCCTGTTCCCAGATGCTGTTCCTCACTCACCTGCAGCCCCATCCCATCTGCCCACTGAGCATGCCCTGTCCACAGGGGTACTGAGCCAGTCTCCATGGAGACCCTGCCTGCCCACTCCGTCTGGCACCCAAGCAGTGGGTGGTGGGTGGATGGGACCAGGGCTGGATGAAATAAATTGGCATTTCCTCAGGCCACCATGATAGGCAGTGTAAACAGCTGTGACAGGGGCCAAGGCCAGGTCAGCACCCTCCCCCTGTCCTCTGGCCCTCAAGAGCTCACCAGAACTCCTTAAGTGTCCATCCAGTCAATAACTGCCCACCAATTGCTTAGGTCAGTTTTCAGGGAAGTGAGAAATGTAGGCTCAAAACCTCTCTGAACGAGGAGTGCCTAAGAATCTTAGTGACCTGCTTATGGGGCAGATTCCCTAATCAGTAAACTATTGGGCTAAAAAAGTGGGGGATCCTTGTCTGCCTCTATTTTTTCCAATGTACCCAGAATTACACACCTTCCTGGAGAGGGTAGGATCAAACATTCCTGTAAATGGTCTGAAAACCCAAGCATGTAACTAAAGTAGTCATGTTAATGCTTCTTACCCATCTAAAGGTGGAGTTAGACTAGAGTTTAAGAGCAATCAGTTAAAGAAGACCCATATGGTAGTCTGTTAAATGCCCTCTCTCACAATGGTGCCGTACATGGGCTTATGTATAATATTTTTTATGAAGCTAGTAACAAAATTGTGTTGACTGTATCTGTTTCACTGCATGTGTGCACACATACCCTTCCTAGTTTCTGGATATTCAAGCAGCTGTCCAGCTCCTATCATTCTTTTATGAGCTATCATGCTAGCAATGATGAGGAAACTCAGTGCAGAGAACCACTTGGAGCAGACTGTTTTTCCATAAGACACAATAGGCACCATGATCACTGGGTGGCATCTACCTTTACAGTAAGCCAGTACAGGGGTCTCCACTTAAGCTTTTGTGGCCCTGATTCAACTAAGCACTTAAGAATTTGTTTAATCCTTTACTGTTCCACAATCACTTAAGCACTATTTAATTTAAAGTTAATTCCCAGATATGTATTTAAAGTCACCCATTTCCTGAGGTATGCTGCTGTATGAGGTTGGTGTGCTGAATCAGAGTCTATGAGATAGAATCAAGGAATCAGAGAAAATTAGGGTTGGAAGGGACCTCAGGAGGTCATCTAGTCCAGAGGCGGGCAATTATTTTGGGCAGAGGGCTGCTTACTGAGTTTTGGCAAGCCATCGAGGGTTTCATGACAGGCAGCCAGAGGTAGATAAGTATTCATTTGCTAAATTTTTAGGGGCCCTGCTGGATAGAATGGCCTGGTGGGCTGCATCCGGCCCACAGGCCACATTTTGCCCACCCCGATCTAATCCAACCTCCTGCTCAAAGCAGAACCATCCCCAGTTAGATCATCCCAGCCAAGGCTTTGTCTAGCTGGGTCTTAAAAACCTCCAAGGATGGAGAGTCCACAACCTCTCTGGGTAGTGTTTTACTACTCTCCTAATGAGAAAATTCTTCCTAAAATCTAACTTAAATGTCCCTTGCTGCAACTGGAGACCATTGATCCTTGTCTTGTCATCTGCCACCACTGAGAACAGTCCAGCTCCATGCTCTTTGGAGCTACCCTTCAAGTAGTTGAAAGCTGTTATCAAATCCCCTCTTGGTCTTCTCTTCTGCAGACTAAATAAGCCCTCAGCCTATCCTCATAAGTCATGTTCCCCAGCCTCCTCACCATTTTTGTTGCCTTCCACTGGGCTCTCCAATTTGTCCACATCCTTTTTGTATTGGGGGGCCCAAAACTGAACACAGTACTCCAGATGTGGCCTCACAAGTGCTGAATGGAGGGAAATACTCTTTCTAGTATAGGTTTTCCCTGACTCTTCCAACTGTCCATTTCAGGTTGGGTTACCAGTCATTTAGATCATCAGTTTCAAAGTGGAGTGTCTAACATTAGGCAGCTAAATTTAGACTGTGATAACTGATACAAACATTGGTCTCCAGTATTAAGCCACAGTCTGCAACTTTTTATCTGATGTAATGCATATCAACATAGCACAGGCAATTAGCACTTTCATCTGGCAAGTAGTTCAGCTAGCTTCAGGGACTATTAGCAAGAGTAAAGGCTGCAGGATTAGGACCAGTCTCTTTCTGTGATTCCAAGGATCAAAGAGCTGGGTTTCACATTTCTAATAGCTGATTAGTCATAGGAGCAGGTATCTGTAATTTATCTACTCAGAGGAGTAGCAAGCTTATTCAGTACCCATGGTAGAGTGAGGGGAAGGGTATGCCAACCAGTGGAGGGGCAGGGAGAGGAAGTTTTATTTGCCTGGACTGTCTGTACAGGGAAGCTACTTTATCAGCTGCCTTCCCTGTGCAGAGAGTCTGGGCAGCAGTGGTGGAGTCTGGTGATAGAAGCACAATTGCACATGCCCCCTGTTTGTTCCTCCTGACTCCAGATATGCTACTGGGTGCAGAGCTGTATCTACCATAAGAAAAACTCCCTGGGGTGGGAGCATCATTCCACTCATTGCCCTTCCCCAGCCCACAGAGACACTGCTGGGTACAGGCCGGGCTCCAATAAATGAATAGTACAGGACTGCCCCTGCCATAGTAAGTACTCCTAGGGAAGGATTCTGGTGCCTCCTGATAGCCAGTAACCAGGGCTAATTCCCTGTTCACCCCACTAGTTATGCTACTGTTATTGATAAACCACACAGGGCCAGTCTCCATGACACCTCTTGTAGCTCACAGATATACAGGGGATATGCAGCAGGTTCACTATCTTTTGAAGGGTGAAAAATAACACTTTCCTTAGCATTCAGCTATGCTAACTAACCAGGCAGGAAAAGGCAATGGGATTGTCTGACTCTGCACAGGGCTTCAGAGGAAAAAGGCTTCCTTGCACACTCACTTTGACTTGTGCAGCTCACATTGGCACAGCTTGGATCAATGAGATGTAATACAACATACCTAAAAAGCCTGTATTGTACCATTGCCTATAAACACAAAAGCAAGCTCCCTTCATTAAAGGTCACCTGCAAATATTTTCTGGCACTTTAGTTGAAGGCTATTTTAAACTAACATCAGTATTTTTTAGATTTTAAATAGCTATCAAATAAAAATATTCTATAATATTAAAATTTTTCTCTCATATATCTGTCAGAGATTAAAATATTGCACACAAAAATGGTATAGCATAGTAATTGTATTAAATAGGCCTCATTTTATCAGAATCTCTAGAAATCTACAGGATGTTGGCAAACATTAGGTTTGGCTATAGTCTTGTTTGTAAAGGGAGAAATTTCACCTCTTTTCCTTTCCTAGCAGGAATTTTTTTTCCATTTGGGCATGTAGCTCTCATTAATTAGATTAATGGGGGTATTGTGTATGTACAAAGAGGACAATAAGTTATCCAACCTCCTTTGGGGGAATCTATCATTACAAATGGGGAGGATGTATATATATAGATCTGTTTTGTTTTGCTTTTCCTTTTTTTTTCAAGACATGATTCTCATAGATCAACAGTTTCACCTGGAAGATGTTTGCAGACTCTTTAATAAAAAATAATTTCAACTAATCAGTGATCTGCAGCTCAAGTCTTAGGTTAAAGCTTGTCGCCATGGCTGCCAAATCTATGACTTACTTGCAGCATAGCAACTTCTCACCAGCCTATTTTAATAAGTTTGAAAAACATATAGAGCCATTTATATAAACACTCCAAAGCAGATGTGTCTAATTCAGGCCTCCCATATGTGTGCATGAGAAGAGATGTCTGAGTGACATGAAGATCATACCCCGCCTCAAGCCATTAAAGTCAATGACAAAATATCTCCTGACTACAACAGGCCCAAGATTTTCCCTAGAGAGTTTACACTGCCCAATTTTGGCCCCCTTATCAGCCTCAGTGGCTTTCTAGGGTGCAGACTAGAGTCTAAGAATCAATGCACTTAAGTATATATTCCCTGAGCTGGCTGCTTTTTCTTTCATACAGATTCCTATCGCCCTCAACAAAAATAATGTGCACAGAGGCTTCTGTGAGGGCCAGTATACATTAAGTGCAGAGCACTTTGGCTGTTGCAGGATTAAAATACAACTGACCACACCAGAAAAGGAAATAGAAAGCCAAATCAGGCTCTTTGTTTCTAAAGAAATGTAAGGTTTTTGATAAAGGAACCTGGATGTTGTCATTTTGGGCTGGGCTGGCATGACAAAATACGAAATCAACTCTGTTTTAAATCAGAACTTGTATGGCTACCTATTAAATCTGTAACTACTGTTTGATCCACATGAAGTAAGTATTATATAGATAACCAGGAAAAAAGAGAAGACCAGTCAGACTGGTCTTCTGATCAAGGTTATCCTGTACTTATTATGCAGCAGCACATCTGGAATGGTCCAGTGGTACCCTGAGAATTCCTAATACATTAATAAGACTTACACCTCCTATAATTGCATTTGGCTGATTAACTTTCGTCCAGCTGGTCTTAGCTGCATAAAAAGGCATTTTATAAGCCTGTTACAGAGAAGTAAATTCTGAACATCTTTGGTATAAAACTTGCCAAAATTTCTTGACCTGAACAACTAACTTTTTGGCAGCTTCTAAGGTGAATTAAAATATCCCTTACAAATGTGTGCCTCCTGAGCATGAGACTTCCAGATGTACATGCTCTGACCATCTGCTGCAAAGTTACTATTATCAATAATTTTAATAAACTACAATAGATCTCTCTCTTTCAGAGATCTTTGGCACTTACAAGCCTATAAAAAATTACACAACTACATCTTTTGCTTTCTAAGGACTGTGTTTTTTGACCTCTAGGTTTGGGTGCATTGTTTCTGTAACTAACTGGTGGTTTCCAGATCACAGCAGTCTCTGTTTGCTTTTAGAGTAAAGAAGAAACAATCCATACATTTCCCCCTGGTTTAAAATGCAGAAGCCTCTTTGTTCAGCAGCAAATAAAGATGCAGGAAATCAATTCTTCTTCTCCCACCATTAGGTGTCACTGCAGTAAATGGAAATTATAGACAAATGGTTTTAAAAGAAACCATTAGCAAAGAAGATTATTCTACGAGAAAAAAAGTATGTACATTTGTAAAGAAAATGATGACTGTTGTGGATGGTTCTGCAACAGTGCATTATACATACTTCAGTGCAAGCTCTTTTCCTAAACAACGTGAATCTTTTACTTTTGGATTTTGAACTTTTTGAAAACTAAAGTACTCTAAATATTTCCAGAAGTTTTTCCAAAATAATTCTGTTGTGGATTGAAAAATCAAATGTGATTGCAAATGGGTAGAAAGTACCTTTTAATGATTTTAAATAATCTAAATTTTAAATTAGAATGAGAGGTATTCTAAAAATAGCATTTATTTTCTAGAAATGTAGTCTGTGTTCATGAGTTTGCAGACATGGATAAGAGAGACAGCTGGTCATTCAAAGGATTTTAATTCTTCCAAATTGATCCCTAATGTAGCATTTCTTTTAATATGCATACACAAAGATTTAGCAGTTCTAATGATCCAGTACAGCAACATCCCCATTTGTAATATTAATATAGTTTGTTTTAATGTATCTAAATTATCACTGTCATATTCACCTTAATTTTATGTTTACAAAATTCTTATTACATGCTGACACATTGATGTGTTTATACAACTTTTATTCTTCTTGCAATGATATAATTCAGTCTGAGTCTATATTCAGAATGGAGGGTGCCTGTATATCTTCAACACTCTTCATAGTTTCTTCTGTGAACTACACAAAAAATTACCAGTGACTTCACTAAGAATTACTTGTTGGGTAAGAATTGGACCCCTGAGTCAGAGAATCAGGCTGTACAATTGAGGGTTGAATTCTTTTTGCAGTTATGAACAATTTTAGCACTGAAGTGACAAAACTAGAAGGATTCACAGAATTCACTCCCTCAGTACAATGAATCAACAAGATAAACTATGTTGAATATTTTATGCCCATATGCTTATTGATTTAAGGAGTCTTAATTAGAATTTATCTTTAAACAAAAGGCAGCTCCTCCTCAACACCCCTACAACCTAACAATAAAACTAACAAATTAACTAAAAAACTTAAGAAAGAGCAAAAATATGGCAGCCCAAATTTTCTCATCACAAATTATTGCAGTGCTATTAATTTTCCTAGAACTCTGCTAATTAACACCAATAGATGATTTTTTAAAGTTTATATTTAAATTACATTTATTTTGAATTCTATCTGCAGTGCCCAAAGAAGATTGACAATAGTGGTTTATTTTTTTATTAAATATATACTTTAAATCATAGGTTATCATTCAGTGCTATAGTATATAGTATGAAATGCAAAAGTCTATTAGGTCAACTTCTCCCAGTTCCTGCAATCAAAACAAGATTGTTCCCTACAATCTTTCACAAAGCCTTTAAATACTTTAAAGCTTAGGAAAGGCCCCTATAACGTCCCATTAAAAAATATATGTTTGTGAATCTGAAAAAATATTAAAACATTAAAAACTGTCTGCTGCTTAGGATTCTCTTTTGATATTTTTGCACCTAAAATCAAATTTATTTTTACATTAAATAATTTGGTTAGTCTCCTCTTGTAATGGCTTGTATTTTGGGAGATGAAGACAAACTGCTTAGACCTTGAAAAACACATGGGCTACTCAGATAGATGGCATCTGGGAGGACTCAGAACTCCCTCAACATTCTATAGGGAAAAACAGAGCCAGGTGCATTTCTTCCTAAATCGAATTAGCTGGAAGATGCCACATCCAATTGTAGTAAATTGATGTGAGAGTTTGTGATGTCTATAGCAGATCTTACAACAAAGGTCAATGTGCGGAGACATAGACAACAGGCTGGTATATGGTAACTTGTAGTGAAACTGTTATAACAATAGCAGGGAAGATATAAAATGCAATCAAGTTTCTTAAAATTAGAGCAGAATACAGTTTTTATTATTATATTTTAATTGTATTTATAACCCCATCATTTTTATTTTTAAAAGATGTTAATATAAATTAAGCACAACTTTAAAAACTTGCACTAAAGCAATGGGAATATATTCTTTAACTTTAACAATATGTACAGATTAATTGTAATCAAGCTAGAAATATAGAGAAAATCTGGATCCTATTGACAGGCAAATTTGGATTAAAAAATACAATTATCTACTACATAAATTTGGGGGGAGACATTGACATATGTCAAATTTACCCATCATTATTGTTATTTTTAAATATCTCCCTTGACATTAACAAGTTTATATCATGTTTTATGACACTTAATTAGCCTCAGGTTTATTTGATTACCATCATAAGACATCTAAAGCAATCCAAATGTTTTCTTAAATAAATAATAGGTAACCATCATTTAGATAGTTACTATGTATACATACAACATTCAAAACTGCATTAAAAGAAAGTCCACATACACTTAAATTTAGAAAGAGCCAGAATTATGGCACAATTTGCAATTGTAATTCATACTCCTTTTATGTATTTATTAATATCAAATCTGAATTTACAGACTATACATGCTGCTTTTTCTACAGGACCCTGTTTCATTCAATGCATGAGTTTTATACGTAGTCAATAATAGTATTTTTATACTTCATTTTCAGTTTATGGCTCCTCCTGCCCTATGTACTGAACAGTATCCAAAGATGACACTGAATATAGCTTTATTATTCTCTTTCTAGATGTTCTTGTAGTGATATGACATTATATCTAAGTGCTCCCACACTGTTAATACCCAGGCTATTAATGTCCCCATTTTACAGTTAGATGGCTAAGGCAGAGATAGACGAAAGACAGAACTGTCAGAAGTATCCATAAATTATGGCTCATCTTGTGGCAACTCTGAAATGATTTTTCACAGGACTTAGTATTTTTATTTTTCTTTGTGGTTCACAGCATAAGTCCAATTAACTTCAGTTGTATGTATGAGCACTCAGCACTCCAATAATCTGGTCCAAGATGTCTCACACTAGTAACACATAATTAATGGCCAGCTCATTGGACCTTTCAGATTTACAGCACATACTTCTATGATTTGAACCAATGAGATAACTGGTAGGAGTAGCAGGCTATTATATTCCATGTAAACTAGCCCCTAGATTAAGAAACATGTTTTACTAAAGGTGTCACAGCTGTTGGCTGAGAGGAAAAGGGATTAGAGACTTGGGATCATCTGGGTTCAATTCCAGATAGAGAAGAGTATGTTTTAGAGGTAACAGACTGTTTTTGCACTGTGACCCAGATTATTTCTCCTATCCACCCCTGCAGCTCCTGTCCCCTCTCTGCTTATCAACCTCCTCCCTTCCTGGCACCTACCCCTCTCTCTCACCACAGCTATCCAGGCTTCTTTTTCCCCTCCACACCCAAAACCTGCTTTAATCCTCCAGGTCTACTCACCTCTTCAAATCTCCTAACTCCTACCCCTTCTCTCATCCTGTGTTTCTCTGCCCCTGAAGTCTGGTTCCTGCCTTCCTCTTCCTCTGCTCTTATCCAATCCTCCACCCATCCTCTTTCTGCTGGTCTCCTCTCCATGGCTCCCACAGCACTGTCTATGTAGCTCTCTGAATTTCTCATTCCTCTACTTTCAAATGATGGACCTCCTTCTTTTCACTACCTGGGAACCAGCAGGGACAGTTGAGAGTAAAAAAGAGACCATCTTCCTGCACTCAGTTCTGGTGAATGGTACAAGGCAGCCTCCAGAAAACAGGAGTGTAGCTGAGGAAACCTGCTCAATACCACTGCTTTGGATAGAACATGTTCAGTTGCTCTGTAGAGGCACACAGGAAACATGCCTAGTAGAGACGACATCTTTAGAGAAATGACTTGTCCCAAGCTGTTTACTGAGCATGATTTTTAAGAGCCTTATTTTGTAAGAGGCAAGGATTTTGGGGGTGATATCTTATATTGGACCGACTGTATAGTTAGGATAGAGCTAGAAATGTTTTGAAATGCAAGGCATTCTTCCTCAGGTCCTATCCACCCCTGCAGCTCCTGCCCCCTCCCTACCTCCTTCCGTCTTGAAGAAGATGGTCTGAAGAAGAAAACTTCGCATTCAAAAGCTTATCTAATTATCTCAACTATACAGTTGGTCCAATAGAAGATATCACCTAAAAATCCTTGCTTCTCACATAATTCCTGGACCATCATGGCTACATCACTCTATAATTGTTATGCCAAATTGGCTCCATTCTTCACAGAGAAGGCAAGAAGCATATCTCTGGCAACAGTGTGAGCTTCTGCCAAATGTCAAGGTTTGCTCCAAAGTATAGAGGTGTTAGTGTTTGTTGATGAAACTGCTGGAAGACTTTTGTTAACATAGGCAAAACAACATGTTTTTCCAACCTTCTTCACAGAAACTACTAAACCACTGTAGCTGAAACTTTCCAAAAAGAAAAAGAAAGGTAACCTGAGGCAGACATGCAGCACAAGAAATTTCAGCTGAACAGTTAAAAGTTTGGCAAAATTATATGCAACAGTAAACAATGTCTTATCATTCAAAGTGTTGGGCATCTTCGCTAGGGACAGAAATGACACATGAAATAGTATAAGTTATCAGAAACCAGATCAAATCTGTAACATAACAGAAGTTCAGTGCGCATAACCACTTTCAAAATGGCAGAAACTATTTAAAGATTAACCTGGATGGATATAGTATCAGACTTAACTGATTTAAGTTAAATTGGTTTATTGAAATTCTGTCCCAGATCCCCTCCGGATTCAAGTTAACTCACTGTCCCCCAGCAGCACATGATGCTTTGTACTTCCTCTGCAAACCACCTACACCCCACAGGGGAATGGACTAGCCTTGGTTCAAGCTATCTGCTCCAGATGGGTAGGGAGGCATGCTCTAGTGCCCCCTGACTTCTGGCCTGAGCCACTGTAGGCACATGGCTGTCTTTCTAGAATCAAAAGTGAATGTCTATTCGCTTGCTTATCAGTTCAAAAGATTTAATTGATTCAGCCTCGGGCTTTTTGACTGTCTGTACTTAGCCCTTGACTATAGCTGACACAGCTTGACCACAGCACCACCATCTCTGGAATAAAAAGAAATGTTCAATAACGATCTGTTCATTCAAGGAACTTTGAAAAAAATAGTATGTGATCAATGTTATTAAAAATTATTAGCAAGTCTATTTGGCAAATAAGCTAAATTAAGGTTATACTACTTCCAAATATTTAAGTGCTTGACTTCGTAAGAATAACATTCTTTTAACTTGGTTTTCAGTGTTTCTGAGGTTTTTTTTAAGTTATACATATATGTATGTATTCTACATACACATTCCACATGCACGTAGATCACAAAGTTCACATTTATACACTTCTGTATATAACTGATTACAATGTTTATTTCTAAAGCAAAATTTATAGATAGAATATTTATGTAACTTTTGAGTCTGTGCAAAAAAAAAAACCCAAAGAAAAAGCATTGCTTCAGTCTCAGACTGTTTAAACTGTTAGGCAGAGCTGTCCCAGGAAAAGGCCAGGAAATCATGAAAGAGGAGGCCAAAGAATATCCAACCCAATGAATGAACAAGAGTCACCATGAAGTAGGCTGGAGCATGTACACAAGCTTGTTGGAGTTTCAACGCTCCTTATTCTCATGACATGGCATTGTTTATAGCATATGTAATAAGAAACCAGTTCTACAGCTGTTACTCACCTGAGCAGTGCTTACTTATATGGCTAATCCTATTGACTTCAACAGCAATTAGAATCTGCCTTTTAAAAAAAAAATAGAAGACAAAAAAAAACCCAGCCCAGGTAAAGTTACAAATACTCAACATGCTTGGGATCAGATACATATCCCAAAGTAAAAAAGAAGCCTTAAAAATCTAAATGCCAATATCATCATGGAACATAATGGAGAAAGGGAGCAGTGCTGCAGTGGGAGTCACTCACATAAGTGCAAAGATTTCCTTCAGATTGGAATATGCTATTTTTTAAATGTAAAAATATTCAGCCAGGCTGACATTGCTAGTCATCTTGCTACTGTATAATGATAATTCAGATATCTCTTTTAACATATATTTAGTTTCAAATTATATTTGTATTTAATCAAATTAAAAAGATAGTTTTTGTTTAAAATTTAAACTTGTTGCAGGTAAAGCAGATGTTGAATTACAGCACTTGGCATTTCAAAATATACTTCAGGGATGAAGGGCTCAGAGGATTAGGAACATGATACATGCCCTTTCACCTCTTGGCTGCCAATTTTCATTCAGCCCAAGCCACTGACAGACAAAAAGTTACTATGATTGCCACATGGTCTATGTGAAATGCTCCAGTGACCTCATCCTAGTTCCTAATGGGTATACATTTGTATCATATCTCCATCCCCCTTCACATTTGAAACGGTTGTTGGTAGTCTCAGCAAAGAGGCCAAGAAGTAAATGGGCAAGGGACCTAAATTACCTCTCAACCCAGGAGAATAATTCTCCACCACTGGGTTGAAGCAGACTGCTGTAGCAGTATAATTCTAAGTTCCCCAAACAATTAGTTTGTATGTGTGTATAAGGAAGGAAGGTAGTCCTTTATTTTCTTGTCCTATACTGCACAGATGCACAATTTGCCTACATGAAGTCAATGATGATGGGTTAATATATGCCATTTTGCAATAAAGGTTCTATGGACTCCTGCAACTTCAGATGTAAGCAACTAGAGCCTGCCAAGAACAGGTAATTTAACAAATCTAATGTTTTGTATTAGCTGCTGCCAAAATTGTATCTTGAATGGGTGGCTACAGAATGTTAGAGGCAGAGTAATGCTCAACCAGTGCCCTGACTGAATTCAGATGTTCACATAGGCATGTATCACCTCTGCAAAGAGTACCAAGAAGGTCTGGGGACAATCCCATAACCCTCTCACTAGAGCTGGGAACCATGCCTGGATCTGGATGGACTGAGGAAATGTTTCCCATAACAGAGACAGAAAGTTCTTCAGTAGTTGAGGAACAGATCAGTTGTGCCCTCCTTTTATCTTAGTGTGTGTGACTTGAATAAAAGTGAAACTGTTATCCAAAAAGATGTGTGTGTTGTGTGTGTTTTGCAGTACATGTTTTCATTGCCCAGGACTATCAGCATCAAATTAGTGCATATACATATTAACAGACAGGGACACACACACACCTCCCTGTGCACAAAGCTACAAAAACATTACAAGTGATACAACTTAATGAGCTTTCAGAATCTCATAATCAATGTATTTTTATCACAAATTTACACTGGAATTTTTATAGCAACATGGTTGGCCATATTCTGGTGGCAGCCATACTGCAAAGAGCACAAGCCAAAGTTGTATGTGGACCTTTGCCTTCTCCCAAACCTGTTCCTGCTCGATGCATGGTTCTATGTTAGAATACACTCATGCCATGAGTTTCATACCAGGCCATCTTTGCATTGGACTATCTCTATCCTAGGTAGTCAAGACACCCTTATGGATAAATGTAGAGGGCAAAATGGCTGCATTGTCCCAGATATTCTGCTCTACCAACATGTCATATGTGTACACTCTAATACTGAACCAAATTCTGCCTTCCTTGCTTATGTTGAGTAGTAATTTTTTGTCATGAGTGCTTCCTCTGAAGACAGTGGAGGAATTATCTGGTGGGTATAAGGATGGCAAAATGTAGCTTCATGTGACTTAGTATTTTTATTTTTGCTATGTAAAAACAAAATGATCAGTTTTAGATGAGATACTTTATTGCTGACTGCTAAGACTATTTTTAATAGTTTATTAGTCTCCATGGCAACTAATATGTTGATTTTAATATAAGAAATCTCAGCCAAGTCACACTATGATAATGAGAGAACCTAGGTCCTTGAGTTAACTCATCCCAATAGTCATTGCATTTGAACATGTGGTATTCAAGCATTACAGTTAACAAAATAATTTCACTGCATGTTCTTTCTGGGACTTTTACTTAAAATGAATAAGGTCTTACCTACACTTAAAAGTTTTGCCAGTCTAAGTATACCAGAATAATGAACTATAGTATAAAAGAGCTTCTATGCTGTGAAGATAAACAAAGAGGGCAAGCAAGTTAAAAGGCTGGAACTCCTTCCTCTACTTGTACATGTAATATCCCACACTGCTTACACAAAAGTGTTCTTAGAATCCTTCTACTCCCAAAGTTTACATCTAGAACAAGCATTATTTACTGAAAATTATGAACTAACTGCCTACCAAATAAAGTCTTTCATAAAGATGATCAGAAATTGCCAAGCATTTTGTGTGAACATTTTCAGAAGAAACAAAAACATTTTAATTTAAAAATGGAAAGTTCCCAGTTCTAAATCAAGAAACAAAATTTATTTTTAAAAATGTTGAGTTTGTTCAGTTTGTTTGGTCAGTTTGTCCTTTTATTGATCAACCAGAAGAATACCACAAAGAAATACAGATTTTCCTTTCCATAAAGGCTACTTCTCCAGGCTTTTTCATAGGAATCCTTTCAATTTAATTACCTTAATTCACCTACTTATGACTTCAAATGTAATACTCGGTTTTACATATGAGAAACTCAAGTTATATTTCTGTTCACTGTAATGTTAACCAAAAGCAAAGTTTGAATGTAATGAATACAGCAGCAAGCTCAACTGACTTGTGTTGCTCCACAGTGGCAATCCAAAGTGTTGCAGTCATTCTTCATGAAGGAATGATAGTGGTTGCAGTGTGACACTGGCCAGGGTTACACTAGAAGGATTGGCTGGTATTACTATACAAGGTAATCTTTCTAGTATAAATGCAGGTTATACTGGCAAAGAACACTTATTCTAGTATAGGTTATACCAGTTCCCAAACCAAAAGCAGCTATAATAAGGGCAAAAGCATTGTTATGCTTGTATAGCTGCATCCACATTAGGGGTTTTGGTTGCATAGAAACAGCATAAAAATAACAGCCCTGAACTGCATCTGTATACTGGTATGATATTCTAATGTGGATGCAGCCTAAGAGCATTGGGGTATGCTATATTAATTTGTGCAGGAGTCAAAGCAGGCACTCAGATACAGGATGATCTCTATCCACTGGCTCCAGGTACATCTTTACAAGTCATTATCAGCTTCTACTTTCAGTTACTCCCAATTTCTGCCAAAAGCAGGAGAAAAGAAATCTTTATAGCATAATCTGTGGACAGGTCAGAGTGGCCAGAAAGATATTTTGAACCCCCTCCCCACCCCCGCCCCCCAAAAAACCAACTAAAAATAAATTTGGGTTGATACAAGGATTGTTTGACACTAATATGGCCTCAAATTGGCTCAGAATACAGTTCCCAAATCTGCTATGGCATATTTCCAAAGGACAGGGCCACTGTAAATTTGGGAGTCCTATTAGCAATCTTGGTGGCCCACATTGACTAATCTCTTCAATCCTGTCCTTATAGGCCAAGAACAACTAGATCTAAAAATGAAAAGTAAGTTAAAATAACAGAGAAAATAGAGAATGTTTATGAATTATTATGATTGTATCTTTCCTTTATCAGATAAATCGTATTAAGTTATTCATCTATCTGTTTATATTAACCCTATATGGGCATGTCCACACATGTAAGCATGTGAGCTTGTAGCAACTTAAATAGAAGTCGTGCAAATTTGAGCTGGGGCTTTTTGCCTCAGAGCATGTACCTGGACATGCACTTTGCTATGGGGCAAATTGTGCCACTTGGGGCAAAATAACCCTGCCTGGTTCCTCCCAGATCTGCAGCCAGGGGGAGCTAGAGCCTTGGGGCCAGCACCTGTGCTTTCCCCAGCAGTATAAAAAGCTGCCCTGTCCTGGCCCTATCAGTACAAAAAGCTGCCATGTCAATTAGCTCAGAGCTACTCACTCTCAGCTAGAGCTACAGAGCTACTCGCTTCAGGGGCCCAGCCAACTGGTACCTGGGGACACTACCCCTTGTGCCAGCTGCACTGCTGAAGCAGCCCTGAGAGTTCCCTGCACCCTCTATCCACTGCAGCAGTCTGGCAGTGGGGGCTGCTGTCTGGCTGTGACCTGCTGTGCACCTGCCAGACCTGGATGAGAACTGCACAGCCAGTAGAGGCATCTGCCCCTCTGGGCCAGCTGCCAGTGTGTGCCCCCGGCCTGGCTATCTGGGCAGCTATCGCCCGGAAGATGTTACCAGTGTGATGGCCTACTTTGAGCTGTCAAAGCATGTTCTCCTAGCACCAACTGGCCAAGAGGTCAGCTGTCTCCAGCTGTCTCCAGCTCTCAGCAGGCAGGGTCCTGCCACTGGCCTCCATAGCAGGAATTCTGGTATTCCCTATTGGGAACCCATAAAAAAATCCCAAAGTCACTTTGTAAAATACCCACAAATCCATGTTCCTCCACAATTAAAATAAAAAGACTACTATATATGTAGAGAGAGAGAGACAGTGACAGACAGAAACAGCAATCAGTTGGGCAATGCTTTATTGATATATCTACAGTGTTAAAGCAATTTGGAAGCCTACCAGTGTCTCTATCATCATAATAAAATGAATTCTAAATACTTATATCTATTGCTGCCCCCCATAGGGGCCACAGCCTCCCCACGGGGGCCAAACAGCCCTCGCAGGGGCTACCAGCCCCCCCTGCAGGGCCCACATGCCCCACCCCTGCTTGCTCCCCTATCCTCCCAGATTGCTGCCCCACCTGGCTCCATTCCCCACTGGTTCCTGCAGCACTTCCCCCCACCCATCTAGCACCCTTTGCTCCCCAGGCCCAATGGCTGCCCTACCTGGCCCCATGCCCAGCTTGCACCCCCCACCCCCGATGGCTTCCCCCGCCCCACCCCAGCCTCCTTCACTTTAAAAACAGAAGAAGCCTCTACTCACCAAGTAGGGGCTGTGGGAGCTCCGGGGGCTCCTGGCAGAGCCCCCTGGGGCAGCACAGGACAGTGGAAGGCAGCTGAGTCCAGGCTGGGGCCACTAGGGCTGTCACCCAGCCCTGCACTGTGTGGGGGGGCCCAGTGACCCAGACAGCAGCTGGAACTGCTGCTGAGTGGGGGGGAGCGGTTTGTTTGTTTATTTTTAAATTGTGGAGATGCTGGGGGGGGGGCTTGGGGAGCTGGGGGGGATGGGGCTGGGGGGCAGGGATGATGGGCTGGGGGCAGAAAGGGGATGGGGCCAGGTGGGGCAGGGATCAGGGGGGCTTGAGGGGTAGGTGGGTATTGGGGCCGGGCAAGGCAGGGATTGTGGGGGCTGGGGGAGCAGGCAGGGCCGGCGGGGGCCCTGCCCATGGTCCTCTCCCCCATCCTCCAGCCTCCCAGACCCCTTCCTTACCTGCTCTGGAGCCTGGGTCCAGCTCCCTGCAGCTGGCATGCTGCCTGCCCTGCACAGGCAGGCAGCGTGCTTCAGCACCGGGTGAGGACCAACCACAGAGACACTCTGGCACCCTGAGCATCTCTGGAGAACCCATCCTCTGGTTGCCTCAGGGCAGGGTCAGGGACCACGCCCTGCCACACATTTTTTCACTGTTTTTTTTTGACCCCTGGATATCTAATTTTGCACCCGTGCTGCAAACTTGCAGCAGGGGGAACCTTTTCCTGTTCCAGCATGTGCCTCTTGCAGCATCTTAGAAAGGTTTGAAATGCTGCAAGAGGCACATGTGGGCTCATCTGGACATGCCCTATGAGGGCTAAATTCAAAGGTAATGTAAGTGGGCACAAGTCCCTTTGCAAGACCACCTTTTTGCCCATGATAAGGTAGCATTCCTATCAGCTGATAATTTAAACTACAACAAAACCGCGCCCCCCAGAAAAACACTTTGTTTTATCTCACTAAAATCAACAGCAAAGCTCCCATTAACTTTTGCATTATTTTGTCCCTAATGGCATGAGATGGGGCTCTATATTACGGGTGCTCAGTTTTTGACCTGTGGGTCAAATGCAGCCTGTGGAGCCATAGCATTGAGCCCATGGGGCTTTCCATGGGTCAGAAAATCTGGTGGTGGGGGAACGGTGGCAAGAGCAATGCCACCCTCCTCCACTATCATATTCCCAAGCCTTGCATAGCCAGGCAGCAGCCGTGCCATGCCCCCTCCCCTGGGCAGCCAGATCAGGGCCAGGCTATGCCCCCATCCCCTCATGTGGCCAAATCACTGCAGACCTGTGCCATGCCACCCCTCCCCTCCACACAGCCAGATTGGAGGTAGGCCACACTTACTTCTCTCCCTTTCCATGCAGCTAGTTCAGGCCCCAACGCACCACCCCATACACCAGATTGGGCCCACCAGCTGGCTCCAGCCCGTGGACTGACTAAACACCAGCCAGCCAGCCTGAGGGGGAAAAAAGTTGGGCACCATTGCTCTATATCAACCAGTAGCATAACTAGGGCAAGGAGACTGGGGCAGCCACCTGGGCACCAACTTGCCAGGGGGGCAGGAAAAAAATAGCTGTCCCTGCAGCTGCACAAATATGTGTTGGTGGCTTGCTAGCAACTGCTACCTCCACCCAAGAGGCCAGACTGCATCATTATGCCTCTGACATCAGTGTAGGAAAACTGGCCTGTTCACAACTTATTAAGGGAGTCTTACATGTTGCACCCAATATTTCTTTGATTCCTTATACTTTGTGTATTCCCCCAAAAATTTAATCAATCCTTTCTTAAAATTCAGATGTATTTAGTGAAGTGCTTTGCTGAAACGGAACATATTTATTGACAATGAAATGAGAGCTCTGCACTTCCAAGCAATTTAAAAATAACTCTGAGGATGATCTGTTCGATTAGTTTCAGTGCAAGGATGATAGTGCAGAGGATTATTTTGCTCTTGCAGTAAATTATTTATGTGAAAGTTGTTTTCCTTTTAACAAGTAAATCTTCCTAGACAAAATTGCATTAAGTCTCTTGAATTTCATAATGGGGTTATCAATGAATACACATTGAATTTCAAGGTAAAACTCAAGTTTAACTAGGCTTATGCTCTTGCACAATGTAAAGAATCAAAGAATGTATTTCCAAGAAAACAATAAACACAATTTCTCTTCCGTGTTAATGCCACAATGTGTGCAAGATACAGTTGTGGAAATGCTACCTTGCAGTTGCTTGTCTTCAGATTTTACTTTGTATAAAACAATGACAAATTAAAAAGTGGGAACATGCGGAGTAGTTATTACTGTTACTACAATGATACCCCAAAGTTTTAACTGAGATCAGGGTCTTCAAATTGTTTTATTTTATATTGTACAGATAACTAGTAGTAATAGTCCTTGTTCCAAAGACTTTATAATCTGAAAAGACACGATAGACACCTGGTCTATACTGCAAATGTTTACCAGCACAGCTCTGTCTATCAGTGCTGTGCCAAGGTGTGAACTTGGACTGGCACAACCGTGCTAATCAAAGGCCTAGATGAAGGTGCAGTACCTTGACAGAACTGCACTTTTTGCAGTGCGGTTCAATTTAGATATTCCCAATTTCTGCTAAAAGCATGCGGAAACAGATCTCTATAGAGTAATCTGAGGACAGGTTGGAGTGGCCAGAAAGATATTTTGAAAATGTATCATATTAACCAGGGGAAGAAGGGGGAGGTGTGTGCCTGGGGGGAAGACAGGAGGCAAGCTGTGACAGCAAAAGCGCAATTTTGCCAGTGTAACTGTGTCCACATTCCGAAGACTTTTTATTAAACACCAGTTAAACTCCTCTGGCAGCACCCCCTCAATTGAGAGCTGGCAAAACAAAGGAAGGGAAGAGAAACAGAAACACAGAGGAGTAATGCAAGTGGCAGAACTGAGAACAAGTTTCCAAAGTACAACTCCAGTGCCAGAACCTTTATGCTTCATTGTTTGCCAGACAGACACACTCTGATCAAATGACTGGAGTTGTGGATCAACGTGTTACTTGTCTTGCAAAGCAGCCATTACTCCTTCCGTTCAACAGGAAAAAAACCTTGCCTTCTGGTATGGAATAACTTTTTCATCCTTTGAAGGCTGGGAGCAAATCAATGATTTAGCCACAAAATTACTTGTCTTACCACTGGGTGCAGATTTTGGTACTGCATCAACTTTCAGATTGAAAGATACTGACATGGACATAGCCTACCAAATTCTGTCATTTGCAGTGAAAGTGGCATGGCCACTTTCCATTTAGTGCGTGTCTCTTACAATAGCATAGCATTAATGTTTATCCTTCATCTGACTGTGCGCAGCCATTCATATATGTGTGCACCCTAAACTATGGCCAACATTTTTCATGTAGGATGCTTCAAGGTCTGTACTTACTGCTCTAGTTAAGGATTTAGGCACAAAGACTCAGATTTGGAAAGGCCAAATGTGACACAGATAGTTAATGCCTTCCCATTAGGCCACCCTTTTCACTAAAGCATTAAAATTACTATCACTTTAGCTAAAGCAATTTGCCATTCACTATCGTATATATCCTTTTTCTTGACTTCCCATTTCTACTTTTTGTTGCTCACAAAAAATGTAAACCATTGGTGCTTTATTCCCTAACAACGAGTGCATGTACACAAGATGTTTAATGCACAGCAGACTAATTCTACTGAGCATTAGCATGTCACAGCAAAAAACTGTGCTAATTTGTAGTATAATTAATCTACTGTACGTTAAGTGTCACAAAAAGACTGTGTGCCATTGCTACTGTGCCTTTATGTAGTACCTCATCTTAGAGGTACTAAACTTAATGCACAGTAGCAATGGCACATTAATGCATGTGTAGTTGTGCCCAGTCATGACTGTACCGTCAAACATGCATTTCCTACAAAACAGTAATGAGCTTTGGCAGAAGTATAAGGATGACTATCTAGTTACTAGTCTAGAAGGGACTATGCAAATTAGATGTATATTTTTATGTCAATGACTAAGCTAATGTTTGAGTTAGTCCTATAACATTAGCAAGCTGAGCAGACTGACTGAACTGAGTGCTCATACAATTAATAATGTGCTTATCTCATTTAAGTTCCTATTAAACATTAGAAATAATGTCATTTTTTGGAGAATACCCTCTAGCAGCAAAACACTTATGATGATCTTGAATCATTAAGTTTATGAGGTCTCAGGGAGATACATGGGAGCATATGTCTAAAATTATTCTCTCTCATTAAGGGACTCACCAGAAACTTAATTATGATAGTATATCTTTTTAACAGAGAATTCTCACTCAACTTATGGTTGACATTGCTGTGCCCTTATGTTCAGGGTGTCATTTCATCAGCTCAGAAAGGATGCTGTACTGTGAGAACCACCTTGGCCCTGGAGACTGACTGTATCACATCTGCAGTGACCTCTGCCTCTGCTGCACAGAAAGCTGGGATTCTAAGTAAATTTCCAGATCTGAGCTTTTCTCAAGAACTAGAATGTGCTGTGAACTCTCTAAACTGCCAACACAATATATATGTCTGTCAAGAAATATTGGCTTTATAAAAGTGGACTGTGATTTATATTTCCCACAAGTGGTTCCCCTATCTCGTCCTTGAGAATTTTAATGTCTTTCACTATTGGCAATATCAACTATCTGATGGAGCTTATTTACTGGGGGAGGGAGGGTTAACCCTTAACGTAAATGTTTTGAGAGCTTTCTCTCTCATTTTTACTTCAAGCACAATGAAGGAGACACTCCTTTAGGATAATTTGATCTCTTATACAACCTTGCAAAACTGTTTAAAAAATCTCTTGGAAATATACTTTATTTTCTTTTACTTATTTTTGTTACTGCCTTTTTGAGCTAGTTCCAAAAAAAAAAAAAGAAAAGAAAAGAAAAGAAAGAAAATGTAAATACAATTAAGTAGAATAAGTGGCAGAAAACATATTAACATATATGCCATTTTGATGTGGTTTTATTATAAAATGTTAATATGATTAAATTAATTACTTTCTGTCATTCATATTCATTTGTCTAATGAGATGATATATTAGGTCAAGAAAGAAGTTCTGAAATAAAGCGTTTTAATTATTTAAGCAAAATATAAAAGCTTCAAAGATAGATCCTTTTATTTTCAGATAGCTTTGGTGATGACCTATGGAAATGTTCTGCTTCCTTTCCTGAAGAAAAACAGCAAATTAAGATATTGATTAATACCAAAACATAATAAACTGTATTTAAAGAAGAGGTCTGGTCTGTCTGGGCTAGATTTTTCAGTGCCATTTTTAACTAAAACCTATAGAAATTACCATTCTTTCTTTAAGAAAAATAAACTGGGCAAGGAAGTAATCAGTTTTATATTATAGAAGGGCCAAAATTAGCTTTAAGAATTTGCCTGATTTTGAAAGGGTCCCACCTTCAACAGGCAGCGCAAGCTGAATCTTTCATCTTATCAGTTACTTGCACTATGCTACTTAGGGTGAGAGTAACTGAATTAGCTCTGCATTACTTCTTAAAGTTAAGCTTGTGCTTATGTGGCTTGCTGGATTCTCAGTACTTTGCAAGATCTTTCCAACACTCCAAACTACCCTTCGCACTCCAGTAGGGGGCTCCACTGCAGAAAAAAACATCATGTCAATGGGGGCTTCTACACTGCATTGAACAGCCTGGCAGCCACAGATGAGGACTGAGAAGCCCTTTCAAAAATAGCCACAATTCATGTGGACACAGGAAGCTAAGGGGGATTACAGTGTCACATCTAAGCATTTTCCACTCAGAGCCACCACATGCAATAGATCCAGTTCTAACCCAAGAGAGAAGGGCTTTGAGTGGAAACGCTGACAGACCATATTGATAGATATCAGATTAAAACAATATCAGACAGAGGAAATATACACTCTTATTTTTCAAGATTTGATCTTAACAGTCATCACTTCCAAATCCTGCAATCTAAAAACTTTGAAAGCCTCTTAAATTCTTTGAGAAAAAAAAGATTTGTGATTCAAGAAGAACACTGCACAGTGAAATGCTTAGGAGGCTATATGCTCGCAAATGAATCCAGCTTCGTATTAGCTATTTTTGTAACCCCTTTTTTATATTTGTTTTTATTTTCCTGCTTTCATTTTTTTTCCAATCCTGGGGAAAGGCTTTGTGTTTAATAATATAATTTGCATCAGTGTGTCCCAATTGACCAAGGTACTAGGGCTGGGAGAGATTAGCATGGTAATCTTGTTCTGATGGATAAAATTAGCAAAGATATTCCCCTGAATGGAGAGCCGCCATTGGCGAGCTGCCGTGCTTAGAATCAATTACTAAATTACTTTGAGCTCTAAGTCGACATTAACAGAAAAAAATTGCCATCGACCGAAGTGAAATAAGATAAAAAATATGCGATCATTAAACCTCTCGCTACTATTCGAGAATGTGACTCAGAAGAACTGTACAAAAATAAGGCAGAATTTAATTTTTAACAGTGGCCCCTGTCATCATTTCAGCCAGAGCTGCTCATTGCATGTAAGCATGGCTCAACCTTTCTGTTCTGGCTCCCAGATGAGTAGCAGGACTGATTTCCACTCCTGTGTTATTTCTGCTGTTGCACATCATTTGGACTAGCCACATTAAGAACCAAGTCCTGCTCTCACAAGTAGAGCAGGACAAAGAGAGGTTTATATACGGACACAAAATTCTTCCTTATACTATAATTATTTATCCTCTCTGTAGCATCCAAAATGTACCTGATGGAATAGGATGGGTAAGTCCCTGCACAAAAGGATTTATAGCGTAAGGGAATTTTTACACAATGATTCTTACGTTAGTGTTGTTTTTTTCTGTACAGGAATGTAGAGTTTCTTATAACAGTATAAAAGGACCTTACTTCTGACATCACCTTGCCTACACTAAGGGTTGCACAAACACTGTGTGGACATGTCTACACAAGACATTACTGCACAGTGGTTACTGAACATTTATTTAGTACTAGTATAATCAAGTACTAAATAAATACAAAATAACTGGAGTTACTGCACAGATGCCTTTGCCTTTTTAATGCACCAAATGCCTTTTTAATGATGCTACTGCACAGTAGTGTATTAGCATCGTTTGTACTATGACCAGCTACTGTGCAGTATTATTTTGCTACTCTGCAGTTAGCAACTTGTATATATGTGGCCTGTGTAGACAAGACTGAAAGCTTTGATCCCACAACATGAAGAGATGTGCATACCCTTTTGAGGTGTTGTAGAAGTCCCCAGAGCTCTACAGTGGAGGTCTGGACCTACATTATCCTGGCCAAATTTTTCAGAAGTGACTGGTGAATTTGGATGTATCAGTTTTAGTGTTAAACTCCAGCCACCTTTACAAGGGCTTGACATTCAATAAAAGAACTTTTTTTCCCTTGGAAAATTAGGCCACCTTAGAGGCACTTAGCGTCACTAGTGACTACTGAAGATCTGGGCTTCTAGGTATAAGGCAGAAAAGTCTTGTTGATAAACACTCAACTCAGCCTCCATACGGTAAAGAATATGTCACCAAGAAAAAACAGATTCCCCCTCTGATGACCATTTACACAGAATGTAGAATATGAATCATTCTGACACCAAATATTACAAGCTGTCTTAGCAAGAATTATGAGGTAAATAGAACTTATTAAGAAAAAAGTTGTATAAAGAAATGTGAAGAGAGAAACGTAAAAAGAATCTTTTATCAGCATTGAACATTGGGAATCACAGTGGCATAAGTAATTGATAATATTATTAGCGCAGTATACATATCAGCTGTCGAGATATTATGAGGACTGAATTCAATCTCTGTGGGGGGAGTCAGGGTCAACATCATTAACTATAGATCCTGTCCTGGTTTACATATAGAGCCCTCAGGCAAAGTGTCTGCCAGATACATCTCTATAGATGTGCATAGCTATAGGACATACAGGGGGCTAATCACACACATCAGTAATAGACAACAAGCTTTTGTTTATCTGAAGGTTTACTGGAATTAACTGATTAGTGTCAACTTGACACAATAACTTTTGTCTACAATGCAGTAGATCATTTTGATGGTTTTATTGATGGAGTGTTGTCTAATGTAAATTGTAAGGGTAGTTGAATTTAGATGAAGTAGGAAACATTCTACTTAAGCAGAAATTGAAAAAGCCATTAGTAAAATGTATCTTTAAAATGACACTTTTTTGTAGTCTTAGATATAGTACAACAACAATGATGATAGTGACAACAATAACTAAGGGAAAAGTAAAATTAAAATGTGTGCCAGGCTTTAATAAATTAAACCCAAAGTACAAGACTTTACATGCAAATTAGACTACCACATAAATCTGACAAATATTTTTCACATAAGTAAAGATTGCCTGATAAAATTAGAGAAATAGAAATAAAATAGTCTTCTTTACATAAAAATAAAAACTACCTTAGAATTAAAAATATAAAAATACCCTTAAATACAATTATCATTTATGTAAAATAGTTTTTAAATAGGTTAACAAATTCAGTATTCTAATTTTTATTTCTGTTTTAAAAATAATTAAATACTGAAATTTCACAGCATATTTGTTTTATACCAATGCCTCAATGTTTTAGTGAAAAAGTTTTATGATTTCTGTTCAATATGATTAGAGTTTATATACTGAAATTATTCATAATTACATAATTTTCCCAGCTACTTTTTCCAGTTATATAATAGAAAAGAATAAGTAACTTGAATTTCTGTCTGAGCTATTATAATGTTCAATGTAAATTTAAAGATGATCTTTGAAAGATTAATTCAGGGAGTAATCATCAAAGAGTAACTTCAATAAAAGAAAAATAACTCAAAATATGTTATAACCTCAAAATCACCTCCCTTGGCTTTCAGAATACAAAATATTTTTCCCACAATAGCAAGTCAAAACAATTAGGCCAATACAAGGAGAGACTGTGTGCCACAAGATGAAGTAATTAAATTTAGGGAATATTGTCAATGATGTTTAGTTCCTACCATTGAAAACTGCAGTTAGTAACCTCATTCTGTCCCTCTATCAAAAAGCTATTTATTCCTCATTACTGACTTCCACTATCATATCCCTGGGATATAGGATTTAGCACTGTTATTATAACTTTTATCAGCAACAATTAATGCAATGATACTGTGGAAACAGTGATTTCAGTGCATGTGGACAAAACAGTATTAGTCACAATTTCTGAATTTCCAGTGATAGTCAGCTAGAGTGAGATTTTGATTTAACCATTTATCGTTCATACAAGACAATGCACTTGTTGGTTTTGGCAGCATAGCAATGGAGGGTAAAATCATGTCATCATAGAAAAAGGTATCATTCTATAGTCCTTACACAGATTTCTTACTGATAACAATAACTAAGGGATGCAGTACATATTTTCTGGTCTAGATGAGGTACAGCTGAACCAGAATGGTTTTGCTTTTGGTTATGGAAAATAACTTTGGTTACAGTGCAATTTTGTATGTATTTTAGTACTGTATGACCACTGTTTCCACAGGATCCAAGCACCTGAATTTCAATCAATACAAAACCACAGGGTATTTCTGGTTTCACATTTGTAATTCTCAAAATTACTTAAATTCCTCTTTACTTATTAAAGAATTCTAGTTGTGTCTTCCATTTAACATGTAAAATTAAATCTCCAGCATTATTTTTCTGTTTTAAACCTCCATATAAGAGTACACAGAAAGCCAGCACTCACATTAAACTTGTAGGAACCTCAGAAAGGCATGGAGTTGAAATATGAGTCAAACAATCATTAGTATTTCTCATCCCATGAACACTTTTAGGATTTATCCCAGAACAAAAGACTGAATGATTACTCTGTCTGAAAATAAAATGGTTTATCCTGGGACAAATGCAACATCTATTTATGTGCGCCAAAATGTGGTCCTATTTTGCCCTTTTGGTCAATTCCCTGAAAAAAAAAGTTAGCATGATAACTTTTGAAATACACCATCATCTTACCCTTAAGCCACAAACAGCAGTGAGCAGGAGTATGACTCATTCGCCTTGCATTAACTGTTTTTCAGGGACTCAAGCAGGATAGAATAGGATCACATAGGACCCTAAATTTACTCAAGTATGGAACAGGATCTAACCCTATATTTTAAAGATGTATTGTTACGCTGGCTAACATATGCTAACTAGCATACTCTAAAACAGTAGGAGCCAATCTTTTTGGCAGGTGTACCAGAAATTAGCTCTCTGCCCCCCACCCCATGCTCCCTTTCCTTACCCAATCTGCTGTTCAGATTACTGCTTCCTGCCCTGTGCTGCCTGGAAGTTACTGCTTTGCTTTCTGCTCCTTACCCTATCTGCTACCATGTTGCCTGTCCCCTTCCCAATCTGCTGCATGCCACACACAGAGGCTGCCCATGCTACAGATTGACCCCCCTCCCCGGCCCCCCCATTCTGACTCTAATGTAAGCAAGCCAGGGTATACTTTAACACATACTAACCTAGTCAAGATAAAGCCTAGACTCCCAGCTTTCCTTTAACTCAGCCATCTTAATGCATGTTAAAGATGCTGTTCTTCATCTATGCATCTATGCTATGCAGTTAAACCATTAGTTAGCTAACACATGCTAATGTCATACCATAATATCCTACTGCAAAGAAAACCTCATTTGACCAGTTTAGACCTGTTAAAGGCCATGTAAACTTTCTACCACTGGCTTTCAAAATGCGTTACTTAACACATCTTTTCATCCTAATCTACATAAAGCCACAAAGGCTCTCTTGCTAGACAGCTGGCAATATCATATGGAGTCTACCTTTTAAAAGAAATGCAAAGAAACAAATCTGTCTCTCTTTGGTACCTTCCCGCCACCTGTGTGAGAGAGCACATGCAGGCAACCAGAACTGTAGATCAGAAGAAGCAGACAGGCCCTGTCTCAGTTAGCATTAACATGGCATTTTCTGGAAGAGTTTTGTTTCTTCCAGGAAGAAGATCAAGAAATGCAAGGTACTTCCCAGAACAGTGTCACCCAAATATTAATTTATAGCAGTTTGCAATGTCACAGCTTGGCAGTACTTACCCATTTTAATCTAATTTTCATTGGTCTGAAATGTGTGATACATATCCAAGCCTAGATGTACACCTACTTATAACCAAAACTCACTTGAAATTAGTTGACTTCAACTATAGAAAAAAAATGGCTGAATTTGGGAAAAATAAAACATTATTCACTTAACCCCTTAAACTGATAAGCAAATTACGTGGCTTTATTACAAACCAAACCAAACCATTTCTAAGAAATCAGTTATACTCATTTAAAAAGCAGCCTTTGCCACATGTACTTCATCTAGGTTTATTTTTATTTTAAACAGACTCTTAGAAAAACCTATTGATTTTTTTTTAACTTTGTACACTGTTATTAACATCATAAAAGGGCCATTAATGTAACAAGGGGCACATCTACACAAGATGCTACTGTGCAGTTGTTACCACACATTTATTTAGTACTTGTATGAGCAAGTTCTAAAGAAATTAGCAGTAACTGGAGTTACTACACAGTAGCACCAGAGAACATTTTTTGAGTGATGCGACTGCACAGTAGCCTGATAATACTACTGCTCAGTAGTGTATTAGCATTGTCCGTGCTGTGATGCGCTACTGCAGTATTTTTCAGCTACTGCGCAGTCAGCATCTCGTGTAGCCATCCCCAAGGTACAAGTAACTGATAACATGTAAACACAAAACACTACAATTTACTCTTAGGAAGTGTATCTTAGAGAAAATATAAAATATTCTTTTAAGTACATATTGCAGCTTACAAACTGAAGGTTCACCAACTGCAGGCCAGTCTCCATCTGGGTTTTTTTGGGGTCTTTGTACGTGTGTTTCAGTAGGTGGGGGGAGGTACGGGGGAGGGTGCCAAGAGTTGCTAATTAAAGGGCCTGAAGTATCATGTGTATCAATGTCCCCATGCTGAAAAATAGTGGTGGGGGTGGTTTAACTAAAGATCATTTGAGCTTTAGTTAAAGTTCCACTGCCACCATTTTTCAGTGTGGGGACACTGATACTTATGACACTGGAGTCTGCTGGAGCATGGTAATTACCGCATTCCAGCTTTAATTACATTATGTGCTGTAATTACAGTGCATCAGAGCAGCTTCAGTGCATGTATATAGGCACCCAAGTAAAGTCCACAATCACAGATGAGGAAGGATAATCAAGGGAAATCTCCTATCTGTTTCACAGCCCACATGGAGGCCAGGAGGAATTGTAGTCCTCTGCAGTCAAGAGAATGAAAGCATTATTCCCTCCATACTCTTTCAAGAGCACAAAGTACCAAGGGGATTGGGAGGACTGACACGGGTGCCTCGAATGGGACAGGTAGGCTCTAGGAAGAACAGTGAAAACCAGAGAGTGTGCAACTGCAGGCATGTACTCCCTGGTTGCGAAGAGGCACTCTGATTTCTTGAGGCAAATGCCTCTCTCCATTCCAGTGTATAGTTTTGTATTAGCATGCACAATTGAATCCCATGTAAATCATGTACATAAAGCACCACTGAAGTGCCATCATTTCTGTACAGCAGAATAGCAACCCATCAGCATGTAGCCTGTGACATTAAATTTGAGGAAGGAAAATTTTCGCAAAGAACATCAGGACAAAATCTCATCCTTGAAGAAAACATCTTGGTTTCTTCAGGGTCCAGAAGAGAAGACAGGAACTTGATTTTAAAGCTCCTGTTGGAATGAAAAATTCTCACCCCCTACTAGTCTTCTCTTCCCTACCTTTTTGTAAGCAAAGCATCCCAATCTTCCTCTAACCTCACAACCTTTAGGATCAATGCATAATGCTTGTCTCTTCTTTCATTCCCTCCCACTCTTTGGCTTTTTGCTTCTTTCCTTCTGCCTAATGCCATAAGTACACCCTTACCATGAAAAGAATTAAAAGCATTTCTTATCTTGAGAAAAATCTTCTCAAACTCATGCCATCACTCCTGCTATCATCCTCTCTCTTTCCTTGTGTCTCTAGAACCTCAGGTATGCTATTTGTCCCCACTGCCTGGCCTTCCTTACCAGCACTCCTCTCCATAGCCTTTCTGGAATGGCTTTCTGCCATCTTTGTTACTGAAACTGTTCATATTCCTCACCCACTTAAACGTACAGCTCTCAATATTTATTCTTCTTAGTCTTCCTTTAACTTGACTATATTTTTTTTTATTCTCTTCTTTCTCTTGACACTTGGCTTCTTATACTATTCCCTGCAGGGTATTATATAACTGTGCTACATGTTCCTTGATAAGACAAAACACATATTGCTCTTCACCAAAGATTACCATGTACAAACAGCACTAGGCCTCACAATGCCTGGCAGTCATCCTTAACTCACAAACCCAGCTCAGTAAAAGACATAAGCCATATTCTATTAACATAACATCAGACTGACTAAAACAGGATGCTGTTACATTGATGTAAAGCTCTTTCTTCTCTAATCATTAAGACTGCAGAAACCTGAACTAAAATACAGTATACTTCAGCTATGACATTCTCAACACTAGTAATTATCTATTTCCTAACAACCTTAAATTCATACAGCAAGTGTGAAGGAATCAACAAAATTATAAATATTTAGGAGTGTAGAAGAATACTCTGTTCTTTTGTTTCCATATTTGTTGGGTTCATATAAAGAAAAGTATCCTTAAGAAGTATGTTTTCTACTGGAACCTAGGAAGACCAAACATTGAGTGTTCTCAACTGGGGTGTTGCAAGCATCTGCTAGGGGTGCTGCAATGCCAGTATTACCACGACCGCCAATGAGGGGTGAAATTGCCCCATGTGCCTGTTTTCAGGATGCATGGTGGAGCCAAACTGAGACCCTTTCTGCTGCAGCTCTTCCTGGTTCAGCTCCAACATGTGTCCTGAAAATGGAAGTGCGTAGGACACTTTTACCTTGTGGCAGCAACGGCCTGGATATACCTGTTGCTCCACCAGGTAGAACTGTCCCACATACCTCTGCTTTCAGGAGGCACATTGGAGCTGAACTGGGAACTGCAGAAGAAAGGTGAGCCTGTCTGCTTAACGTAGGCATGCCTTTTTCCTACAGCTGCTTCCTGAATTAGCTCCAATGTGCCTCCTGAAAACAGAGGAGCATGGGGCAATTTCACCCGGCATCAGTGACACCAAGTTGGGTGAAGTTGCACATAATGCAGAGTAGAGTTAGGATCCAAAATGGCCTGGATAGACTGAAACAATGGTCTGCAAGCAACCAGATGAAATTCAGAAAGGACAAGTTCAAAGTCCTGCATTTTGCATAGCATAATTGAATGGAAGACAGACAAAGGAATGATTGGCTATGTGGCAGTACTACAAAGAAGGTTCTGGGGGTTACAGTAAACCACAATCAGAATATGAGCCATGTGGCAGCAGGCCACCTCTGTTTCTCCCCAAAAACTCTGCTCTGTGACAATTTGGTTGAGATGGGCCCTGCAGAGGGTACACACCTTATCCTATCTCTTTAGGTAACCTGAGCTGGATACATTCCTGAGGGAGGGGGAAAACCTGCTCCCTCTGCCTACGTGACTGGCATCACATACCTGGGTGAGGGGCTTGGGCTCCCTGGGGAGCTAGGAACTGCCAATCTGTCCAGCAACTAGTGATGCATTTCAAACTGGTTGGCTGACAACCAACAGGTGCTGGCCTCCATTGGACCAGGTAAATGAGGTAATAAGGGCTTTATAAGTTAAGGACCGCCCAGGAGGAAGGGGCAGCAGCCATGAGGAAGACTCAGAGAGAGAAGAGCTGGACCATCTGAAACTTGCTCTGTCTCTCAAAACTCATGATCAAGGAACTGCCTGCCTCCAGAGGGAATCTCCACCTGCCTCTGGATGATACTCGTAAGCTACCTGAGATCTAACTAGATATACAGCTTGCAGTAACTCAGATGTGTGATCAAAGGCTACCCAACCATGCCAGTTTGCTCTATGAGATTTCCCTGATATTGCTCTACCCTGTACCCTATTCCACCCCTACCCCTTGTAACCAATAAAGTTCTCCTTTGTACCTAGCATGGTAGACTTATTGGGTGTGGGTCTATATTATGCTTTGGGGTTCCCTTGGTTAGGCTGACTAAGGGAGACCACTACTTGTGCTTCTGACTGAGGGAAGCACCCCCAAGTGCTTGAAGTGAGACAAGTACCGTCAAGGCCTACTAGGCCTGTGTTACCTAGGGGAAGCAGAGCCAGAATCAAGCCCAGCCCTGGGTGGTGGCAGTTTTTACCCCAGGCTAGCATGTATACTCCAGGAAGGGGGTCAGCCAGATGTGAGGCACCCCCAGGAAAGCACTCAGAGCCTGGTCGGGTGCAGTGAGGTGGGTGGCTTAACAAAGGAGCACCCCCTACTGGCCCGCCTCAAGCCAACAGGATACTGGGTTGTATTAAAAGGAGTGTCACTTGCAAATCAAGGGAAATGATTGTTCTGCTCTATTCAGCATCCGTGAAGCCTCATCTGGAGTACTGTGTCCAGTTTGGGGCCCCATAGTTCAAGAAGGGTGTGGACAGATTGGAAAGAGTTCAGTGAAAAGCAACAAAAATTATTAGGGTCCTGGGAGTAAAGATTTATACGGAAAAGCTGAAAGAATGAGGGTTATATAGTCTGGAGAAGAGAACTGGGGGTGCCAATAACAATCTTCAAATACCTGAAGGGCAATTATAGAGAGGATGAAGATGGACTTTTCTCTGTGACTGTAGGGACAATGTCTTAAGCTACAGAGGAGGAAATTTAGGTTGGAGATGAGGTGGAACGTTCTGATTATGAGAGTGGCCAAGCATTAGAACAGGCTACCTAAGAAAGTTGTGGAATCTCCATCCCTGGAAATTTTTGAGAGCAGACTGGACAGACACTTATCTGGGAAGGTTTAGTCAGAGACAATCCTGCCTTGAGCAAGGGGCTGGGCTAGATGACTTTGTGAAATCTCTTCCAGTCTTACTTTCTTATGATCCTATACAAAAGTCACCCTGAAGCTGTGTACCTTATTCTTTTTGGTTGTGAGTGATCTTTTACACAGTTGGGATAATGGAAAAGGATATTTTTTATACTTAAAGTTCCCTTTAAGGTCCTTCCATACTAAGAGCCTAAATGCAAATGATAAACAGGTCCCATATATCTTAAATACACTGCCTTTCATTCTTCCACTAATTTTGTAATTTGATCAAACTCTGTAAGGTCTGCTATCATCCTCAGCAAACAGCATTTCTTTCCCGTTGCCTTGGCTGCTTTTCCTCTCTCACCAAAGTGCTCCTGTTCTTGTTCTTTTTACATCCTGCTATAATGGATCTCTTTTGAGCTGCTGGTGTCTGAATTCTCCACAGAGATCTTGATGCTCTCCATGCATTCCTTTAGCAGAGGAAGGACCTTTCATAACTAATGGATCTCTTTTGAGCTGCTGGTGTCTGAATTCTCCACAGAGATCTTGATGCTCTCCATGCATTCCTTTAGCAGAGGAAGGACCTTTCATAACTTGTCTTTCATCAGAGGCTGTAAACTCATTTTGACTGAACTAAAACAAAAGTACTGTTTTAGGCTATGAAAGAAACCTAATAGAACAGAGAACTTTAAGACTGCCAGCGTTGAACCATCTCTTTATATAAACCTGGGACTATTAATCTGGAAACGTGCAGTAGTAACCAGCAGCACACTTATAAGATGGGAAACTCCCTTCTTGAGATCATGGAGGAAGAAAGGGATCTTGGAGTCATTACTGACTCCAAGATGAACATGGGACGACAATGCGAGGTCATGGTCGGCAGGGCTAACTGGACTTTGTCCTGCATCCACAGGTGCACCTCAAGTAGGGCCAAAGGTGATCCTGCCCCTCTATCCGACACTGGTCAGGCCATAGCTGGAGTACTGCGTCCAGTTCTGTGCACCTCACTTCAGGAGGGATGTGGACAACATTGAGAGGGTCCAGAGGAGGGCCACCTGCATGCTCCGGGGACTACAGGGCAGACCCTGCAATGAGAGACCACGGGACCTGAACCTATTCAGCCTTCACAAAAGAACGCCGAGGGGGGACCTGGTGACCGTCTATAAACTCACTAGGGGGGACCAGAAGGGTTTGGGAGAGACCTTGTTTCCCCTAGCGCCCCCTGGCATAACAAGGAATAACAGCCACAAGTTGTTGGAGAGGAGGTTTGGATTAGACATCCATAAGAACAGTCAGGGTGGCTACGATCTGGAACCAACTTCCAAGGGAGGTGGTGCTGGCTCCTACCCTGGGGGTCTTTAAGAAGAGGCTTGATGCCTACCTGGCTGGAGTCATTTGAGCTCAGTTTTTCTCCTGCCCAGTCAGGGGGTCGGACTTGAAGATCTGCAAGGTCCCTTCCGACCCTACTTCTATGATTCTATGAACTGACTGGATCCAGCTCATGGGAGCACCTGCCAGTTGATTGGATTCAGCCTGCAGCTGCCCCTGCAGTGCTCCAAATGGGGCTGAGCCAGCATGTACAGCTTCTAGCAGGCTGCTCCTGGTGCAGCTCCAGCTGCCCAGGTGATACTCAGCTTCCCTCCCTCCAGCAGCGCCTCCTCCTCCTGCCCCTGCTACACAGCTGCAGGCGGTGAGGGGAGAAGCTGCAGCCAAGCAGCTCCTTCCCCAATCTGCAGGGCTACAGCTCTAGATCTCAGCTGCCTTCCACCCACTCCTCCCACCTAGCACAATGAGCAGCCACCTGAGGGCAGCCAAGTGGGTGGAAGGTGGCTGGGAGTTGGAACCAGAGCCCCATATGTGGGGGCAGGAACCACCTGGATAAACTTTTCTCCCTGCCCAGAGAGGCACAGCAGTGGTAGGAGCAGGAGGAGGAGGAGCTGCTGGAGGCAAGGGGAGCTAAGCAACCCCCTACCCCCATTGGTAAACTGTGAGTGCTGGCTGGGCTGGGCTGACAGGTGCAGGAGGGAGTGCAACACAAGCAGGCATGGCTGGGAGCACAGTGTGGGCTGCTGTGAGCAGGAGTGGACGGGCCTTGGCCCAGGTGGAGCAATGCATTGGTCAGGAGACCTCTGCTGCATGCGCCCCCTGCCCTCCCCCCCCAGCCAACTCCTGAGACCTAGTGCCCAGGCAGCTGCCCCCTCACATGCACACACTCCCCCACCCTCTCCCCACAGGGCAGGGGCATGCAGGAAGCAGATTGTGCCTCTGTCCCAGGCCCTGACCCTGCATGTCCCTGCCCACAGAACCAGGGCTTGGCCACCTACCACGCCCACCTGGCACAATGAGCAGCCACCTGCAAGCAGCCAAGTGGGTGGAAGGTGGCTGGGTGGCAGAGAGTGCATTGCGGCTCTGCCCTGTCCCTACCCCATGATTATGGGGTATCCGTGGAGACCAGCCAGGAGTTGCACAGGCAGAGCCTGCAGCTGGGAAGGCGGGAAGCTGGGGCTGGGATCTTGGGGTGGTGACAATGCAGGGCTGGGCCCAGGGCAGAGCTGTGATCCACTCCCTGCATACCCCTGCCTGCAGAACCCATGCCATCGCTGGGGGGTGCAAGCAGTGGATCATGGCTTGCCCCCCACCGTGCTGTCACCAAGCTGTGACCCTGCCCCATGATCCTGGCCTTACTCACCCACTCTGCTCCCAAGCACCACTCCCCTCCCACCCACGGCCCCATCCCACACAGGGAGTTTTAGTGAGTTGTTGAATGATGGAAGAGGAGAGGGGGAGCTGAACCAGTCCACCAAAACTCTCTTTGTGGCCCATGGGCCCAAATAATTGCCTACCCCTGCCTTGGATTAAGCAAAACAGTTTTATTCCAAAATCACAGGGAAGTAGGGCTTGAAGGGACCTCCAGAGGTGATCTAGTCACCCCCCTCTCTCTTATCTATTCTTCATTATAGAGTTTCTGTTTAGAATACTCCCTGGTATTATAAATGCTGCCAAATTTCCTAAAACAATTATGGAGACAACACATAATGTTCTTTCACCCACGCTTCTTCTGTAAGAACAAACTTTAACAAGACTTAATATGTAATGACATCACCAGTTTGACCATATAACTAGATGTAGTTATTTTCTGTTTTTTTTGATGAGCCTATGGGATTATGGGATCCAAAAAATATAGAAAGGTTCATTAGATTTGGGACTTTTCTTAACAGGCCTATCTCCTGTCCCTGAGGTCACTGTTAATAAAATACAACCTCACTTGTGATAAATGAAGGACCTTAAGCTGGAGCCCTTCCATGTGAAAGGTACCATGATAGTATACCAGGGAAAGTAAAACAGAATCTGGATTTAGAGAGAGGCAGTTAACCACGTTCATCTGAAGTTAGGCAGAAAGCAAGGCTGGGTGGCACCTTATAAACTAACTAATTCAGAGAGGCATGAGCTTTTGTAGGCACCAGCCTACTTTATCAGATGAAGTAAGCTATGAATAGCATCTGATGAAGTAGGCTCTAGACTATGAAATCTTATGGCTCCTCAAACAAAGTCTATAAGGTACCACCCTCCCCTGCCTAGAAGCTGGATTTGTTAACCTTCAGGATTCAGTACAAAGATTTCCTTTATTTATTAGTATTTAAGAAGAAGCAGGGTAGAAGCTTGAAGGAAGAGCTTGTTAATTATAGTAAAATGGAATTAGGAATCGGGAATTAATTTTGACTGCACAGATAGTTGTCAAGGCATTTCAGCAGTTCAGTGGAAATGCTGATTATTGCACTATTTTACAAACTGGGCATTTAGAGCAAAAAGATCGTTACTCTTCAGTGTGTACACTTTAAAAATATAAATCAATCAGTCAAAAACTGAGTGCACACAGCAATTCAATCAGGCTAGAACCAGCTAAAGATGCCACTTTTTTCTTCTACAACTTGAACAGTATCAACCATGTTAGAGTAGAACAATGGGTACTGTGAGAACAACTGGAGCTACCCTCAACCAGTGTTATCAGGACTGGGTTCCTTTAGTTAAGATTGAATAAGCTGGGGGATTCAGTTCCCTGGTTGCAGAAGAAAGTCCAATACTCTCTTAAATTAGTATCTCTTGGTCTGACATTCTTTAAGCAAGGCCCATTACCAGTATAATGAAAATCTGCCTCAGAGGCTGGCAGCATTATTCTGGTCTGTTGAAATATAAGCAGCTGGTCTGGGCTTAGGCTGGCGGCTCATGAAGCAGAGCTAACAGGCTGTTTTATCACAGAATTCTTTTAACAGTCTCTACTGCCTTTTAAACCATCTATTTCCTTGTGAAGGGCAAGGACTAGAAGTAATATGTCTGAACCTTATTATATTGGAACCTACAGAATTAAGAGCTCCCAACTGTGATTGGTTGTCATTGGTTGTTTCTTCTGTCAAAGTATGTCAAAACGTAACAGGCATGCACAACGTAACAGGCATGCACAACATGTATCCCCTGCAAGGCCACAAGCAGCCTACAAAGGCAATCCTAGTGGCCTGCCATAATTCTTTATTTAAAAAAAAAAGATGAAAAAAGCAAAACAGTAGTCCTGTGTCTTCATTGTTTGCTGATTCGTCAATCTGTGCCTGTGCCTGACCTCTAGTTTCCTGCGTACGCGCTTGCTGAAGGCACACATTTGACTAGAACGACTCTCCATTGGAAAGGGTACCTTGCAAGGAGCCCTCCATAACCTTCGAATAGTGCATCCGTGAGCTATGGGAATAACACACCTTTCCCTCCTTACTTCTTCACTGAACCTCTTTTTGCAAGCTTACCCATGTACCATTACAGCCTTCTCCCCGATCTTATTGGGTTCCTGTTCATCTTGGAAATTGTAGGAACTGGTACCCCTGGGTCACAATAAGCACATAGGATACAGATTCCTCCCCTCTTTTAGTAGGAGTCACATTAGGCAGATTGACAAAAGTACCTTTAACTGCTTTAAAATGGGACAGGAAACTGCTGCTTGGGATCTGTTACAATCTGTTTAATCTATGCCATCCTGCAACCAAAGCCTAATCCACAGAAGTCATAGTCTCAAAGAAGTTCACTAGGTTTCTACTGATGTGGAGTAAGCCATCAGTTATCTGTACAACCCTAACTCTGTCCCCTATGCATTCTGATACAGTCTTTACTTTCACAGATGTGTCAAGTTTATACAGAATATAGCATACATTTTTGCACAGCTGTAGGTACATTTGTAAGATCTATCACTGTGTATGTGCTGAGTATGTGAGACAGTGTCTATGACAGCTGTGTCAATATGACATGCTCAGTGAATGATAAAAGGGCATGAGTAAAAAGACTAAGGAACTCTCACTGCACATCATACAATATCCACAATAAACATCAGTGATTCACTGTGTACTTGGAAAACACTAGAGGAGAAGGCTATTGGATATTAAATGGTGTTCTTTGAGAAATAGTTGGTGGTCATACAATTAAAGATTATATCATAATGCATGTGCACAAAGGACGGGAATAGGGTTGAATGGGCAAGGGCAGCTTTGGTATATCTTGACTACTGAATGTACATGTGCAATTTTAACTGTCTGTTATCACAAGCTTTTGTTTGTTTCATGAACTTTCATAAACTTATTTTTTTAAAAAGAAAAAGAAATTTCTAGCCTGTGAATCTTTGCTTAGAGGTTGCCAGAGGCCCTGTCCCAAGCAAGGTGCACACTGACTACCTGCATTGTTACATAATTATGCTGGAGGCTTTTCTGGGAACTCAGAAGCAAATCTCCTGCAGCAAATCCCTGCAGTACTTTACCGTCCTGCTGTATTTCACCCACAGTAACAGAAAGCATTGAGCAACCATCTCCCTGCTTTTGGAGAAAGAGCGGATTTCTCTCCTTCCCTGCTCTCTGCAGCAGCTGCCCACTGAGCATTTCTCTGACTCCCTTTCAGATCCTCTTCCTCATACTGCTTGCATAGTCAGGGCTAGGATTTTTATTGCAAACAGAAAGGCCTCCTTGCCTAATTTAATTCCTGCTCCTTTGTCACAGGCAGATGTCACTTCTACATCTGTGCGTCTGTTCAAATGCCCTGTCTCCTCCAACCCAGCAGATGTTACCACTGTTAACAGAACTCCTGAAAAAAGTCATGTGTACATCCCCCTGCTGGAAGGAGCCTGCTGTATGCCAGAGGCAAGCTTTACTCTGCTGCTTTCCACTAGGAAATTACCCCTGCAAAAAGCCAACCACAACAGGCCATCTCCATAACACACACAGCATGCTAGAGCATCCAAGGAGAACTCTCCCATATACATGCACATGACAACCCATGGAAACATGACAACAATCATGCGCACACAAAGAAAAGAACACTCACAGGCATGTAAATGCAGCACAGAGACATACAACCAATACACTGGTCCTGTGCATTTGTGTCTCAGGGCACAGATACCACTCAGACATAACACTCAAATGCAAGCAATGCAAGCATTAACTCACACCCCCACTTGTGTGTGCAAACAAGCCTCAAACACAACAATAACTCTACCCAAAAACAATCTCCTGAAAAGGTAAAGCCATCAAAAAGGTGGTCCCTTTTCCAAGGTTTGAAGCCTAACATGGTACAGAAGCTAAAAGCTAACTCCTTGCTTCCACTTAGGGATGGTTGGCTGATGACTCTTGCTTGGGTACAGCTACATAAATAAGGCTGCACTAGTGCCAGCCTTCCAGGAGAATGCACCATGCTCTTGGGGTCTACTGAGAAGTAGCTAAATCAAGGTGGATCCCCCGTGTGATCCCCCTTGCTGTCTCTTAGTACTTTCTCCACACGTACAAAATCAGAGGGGAAAAGAAACTCCATTCAAACTGATCAGGGGCTTTACCTGTTCTCAAAGTGGGAGAAAGAGAAGAGAGGGAGGGACAGACACAAGTTAAGAACACTTGGGCATCCAGGAAGTTGAGTGCTGGAAGAGGTGGGTGACATCTGGGGGGCAGAGAAAACCAACCTAAGATTTCCTTGTATTAATACCCACCAATCCCATTGCTCTTGCTTGCTTTATATGCCAGGGAGTGGCTCCCTAGGCAGGTAAAAGGACAGGAACAAATGAGACAGGAAGTGTTTTCCTCTTGTCACCAAATGTCAGGTCCGAGTCCACGCCTTAGCTCTGCCGTTGTCTTTCCCCAAATAAAGCAATCAAAGAGCAATCCTCCCTGGTATTTAATATTTTATTCATCCCCGTGTTATTGTGTTTAGCCTGCAGTAAAACAGCTTCAGAGAAGTGAGACATTAGGGGCCTGACAAGCGTTTTGCCATGAATTGCTGCTTCAGGACAAAGGCATTTTGTTGGCGGTTTTGTTGGCCTGTCCTCGAACATTCTTGCTGACTTTCAGGGCTGGGCCGAAGGGGGGGAAGATTCTCCTCCATGAATAGTGAAGAATAGGCCGGAGAAGTTTCTGTTGAGCGGGCAGCCCGGTTTCACTCAGATCCCTGAGAGCCCCTGAGCATCCCACCACCCCCTGCTTGCCTGCCTTTGGGGCAAATCGGGCCTTACCTTGGTCCCTTCCCTGAGGGAAATCTTCACACATGCCCCTGTCCGGCTCAGTCAATAGCCCTGCCCCAGCGCAGCTTGGAGGGGTTTGAGTTTGGGGAGGAAACAAAAGGGCTCTTTTTTGTTGTTGTTTTGTTTTTTGGCAAAGGCTACCAGGCTCTAATTGTATTTGTGCCGCTTGGAAATCAGGAGGGGTTTTTCCACACTTCATTCTGATTCGATTATTTCTTATAGATGGTTTCTCCCCCCTCCCCTTGCCCCCCCGGCCCAGGCCAGACGCGTGGGGGAAGGCTGCTGAAGCAGTTGGCCTATAGTGGGAATAATCAAATTAACCATTTGCTACAACTTTTCGGGGAGAGCGGCTCGCGTGGAGAAAGACAAACTCGACACAAAACCCGGGGGCCGGGACCGCCCGCCTCCCGGAGCAGCGCGGCCAGCGCCGGCCACAAAGGCTTTGAGGCTGAAAGGAGCGGCCGAGCGAGGCAGGGCGATAATCGAGTCAAGTGCATTTGCTCACTGGACCGTGGACCGGCCGCGGGGTCCCCGCCTGCCCCGGCGGAGCGGCCCTGCGGCAAGGAGGGCGAGCGGGAGCGGCCGCGCGGCGCGGCGCGGCGCGGCGGGCCGGGCCGGGCCGGGAAGCGCAGGCTGTGCCCGGCTCCGCCGCGCACACACGGGCCCGATCCCGCCGGGGGCGAGGC
>NC_143396.1:49504958-49644958 GCF_052110815.1 Crocodylus siamensis | reverse complement strand
CATGTGCATATAGTTTTCCAAGAGTGTACCATTAATTGATTGTTGATAATAAAAACAAAAAGCAAATACAGCATCGGAGCTCTTTTGGCTTAATTTCTTGCTTTTTCTGAGCCTATTGAACAAGGGGGAAAGGAACGGATAGAGGTGTGAATGTCAGGGAGAGCTGGTGTGAGTTATCAGTAGTACTTCTGTGGCACAGTGTGAGGAAAGGGGATGCAGCCAGTGATTTCGTTATTTTGACATTAACACAATCCTAGAAAAAACCTATTGGGTAACCGGGTTGACAGTGTTTGTGAATTGGAAAACACTGTTGCTTGACAGGACAAAAGGTTTAGAATCTGTATAGTACAGCCGACAGGAGTTCCCTGTTGTAAGAGGTCTTCAATTCAGGGACAAGCAGGTGACTTATAGGAAAAAATATGAAACGTGATTCACTACTAGTATAAAGAATATAAGAAATGGGACTGTTTTTTAACAAATCCTCTTTCTTCAATTATCCCACTATTTTGAAAGCAGTCACCACACAAATCCTTCAAGGCTTGGCCAATGAAAAAACTAGTTTTAAAATGTCTGTTGCATTGCTGAAAGGGCCTGTTATTTTGTAACTTGTAAAATCAATGGTTTAACTATTTTAGAGAGGGGAGTTCATCGCCTTCAGGAAGTAACGGGCCCGAATTAGTGGATTCAGACCAGAAACACATAGTTTTATATTTGAAAGTGGGTAACAGTCTTTATCAAGGTCAGAGGAAATCATCACAGCCCCTCACAGGTGCTGAAGGCCACAGTGTTCCCCTGAACTTGGTGGGATAAAGCCAGGAGAGGTGGGGGGACAACTCATTTACATCCTAGTTTATATTTGCACTTGTCCTACATTAAAGGCTATTAGAATACATTGCCTCCTTGCTTGATTCCAGTTACTAGCATTCACCAGCCACCCAGCCCCTGAAGAGTCCCACACCAGCTCTGTTCTGCTCTCGGGGCCATTTGAAAGGGCTGTTGCTTGCTTTAAACTTCTAAGCACAGGACATCCCCAGCCCACTTGGTGGTTCTGACAGTCTGGGCACCTCCTGCTTATCCTCTTCAATGTAGGCTCTTCCACAGAGCAGGGCCTGATTTCCCATGGAGGGGAAAAAGTCCTTTAAATTTAAGTCATTTACGCAAAGGAAGATTAAAATGTCGCCAGTAAACCCCAGTTCAGGAAAGAAGACAAGGAAGGGATTTGTACTGGAGTGAAGTGCCAGAATCCAACTGACCTTCCTTCATTTTTATGGAGGAGAAAAGTGCAAAAAGATGACAAAATGTACTACCTAAGGCAAGAAGTAGAAGTCCAGGTGACAATGCTCCTTAAACGAAAGCTTGAAACTTCTTAGCTAACAGAAATACCATACTGTGTACCTAGAATACAGGCACATACAAGAGGTCACTATAGAGCATTCTGTGAGGCCTAAATTGAAGCTAGGTTTGACAGGTCATTTTTCTTATATGACTTGGTTCTTCTAGGTCCTTTTAATTTGTCACTGTAATATATCTTTGTGCTTAAACTTTAAAATCACATCAAAAGTCACTTCAGAGGAAATGTGGGAAATGTGGTTGGCTCATTTTATGTTATTTATCTTCCCTTGGAATCCAGAGGAGAGGGGGAAATCCTTACGAAGGATGAAACACCTCCATTTTGGGTTTAGTCCTAATATAGCAAGTTATATTTTGGCTTGTCAAAAACTTATTTGTGGACAATGCTACATGCTAGCTGACCAAGGCATCATCAGTTCGTGGCTGAAAAACATTGCTTAGCCAGGCTTTCAATATGTTGGGTAGCCAGAACCAGAAGAAAAATAATTGTCAACTGATGATGCAGGAGACTAAAATAGGACAAAGTGCCTTCTGGCTCTCTTCCCTTTAATCATCTGAAGTTCTTAAGAAGCACTGGTCATGACATAAGGATATGCAATAAAGTTACTCCATTGTTCTGATCCTAAGTCAAACTTTTTTTCCCCTTACAAAGAACCGTAAAACTCACACTTATATGTAGCACTGACATATAATCAGCTCCCTAATAATCAGATTATAGTCAACATCTGATGTTTGGTTGACCCTTGCAGAAACATCATATATTTGGGGGGAAATGTTTTATCCTAAATAAATCTAATACATAAATAATATTGACTCTGAAAATGTGGGGTCAATTTATATGTCGGATTGACTTACAATTGGAACAATGTGGCACTGTACTTTCAGAGAAGTTAGGACTAAGATTCACAAGCAACCTACTCCAACTTTACCAAAGTCAATGGAAAGAATCTTATTGACTTGGATCAGGTACATTATGAACAGAGTCTTCTTCATCACTGCCCCAATGTTTAGGAGGAGGTTACCAGAAAGCGGATCTAACAGCTCAGTAAAACAGGCCACATTCTGGAGATCTGAAAGCATGTATAAGGGAGGCAACTCAGAGGAAGAGGAGATTTAAAAAAAGACTGATCTTCAACCAAAGAAGAGCACACGTGAGGTTCCACAATTGTGAAGGCTAGGGCAGGGCGAAGGAACTTTGAGATGAAATGCAAGAGCATGTCTACAGGAGGAATAGAGAAATGAAGCAAAACTTCCAGTGGTCACTTTCTAATATATGAAACCAGGAATTAAGGGACCTCAGAAAAGAGTTTTAACATTCCATGTGTGAGACAAGCACACTATACCTTTATAACAGCTTATAAAGGCAGGAAGACATTCTCGGTAGATCTTTATTACAATTCTTTCTCCTGTCCTTCTTACTTGCCTTTTTATTTTCAGCTACTTCATTTCCTTTTCCCTCAGTCATATCTTTATTTCCTATAGCTTAGTTAAAAATCTGATTTTCACAATGAATATACACAGATTCATTTGACCTATAAGATCACAGCTTGTCAGGGGTGCACTGACATAATGAAAAATTATTAAGTTGGCATTGTTTCCCTTGTACCAAATATGCTGCAGACCACATGCCAGTTACCTAACACCTAAGATGAAATTCTTGCTTCGTAGAAATTAAAGAGAGTTTTCATCACTAGTCTCATCATCTCTATAGCCATGGATACTAGGACTCAGACTTACCCAAATCTGAGTGTGTGTAAATACCAAGATGCTAAGTTTAAATAATTTTACTGAATGTACAAGCTCTGGTGCTAGACAAATAGGCAATTTAAAAAATATATCGCAGATATATCATCATGGGCAAATGTATCCAGGGATTTAAATAGCTTAAATAATTTGCAACATAAATTATTTTCAGTATAGCAAAATACTGGAGTTACGCCAGTGTCTCTTCTTCTAGATACATATCCTTTTATATAGGTCAGGTCTTTCCAACTTCTGAGTGTTCGGGGGCCACACCCTGCACAGGCTGCAATAGCATAAGACACATAGCCCGGTGGTAGGCTGGGTAGTGGCTGGATGGGAGCCACAGATTAACTCCTTGTGGGCCACTGGTGGCCTGCAAGCTGCCAGTTGGATGGCCTTGATACACACCACAATGATCAAGAAATGTATATCTGACAATTTTTCACACAAACTTTAATTTTTGAAGTGGTTATTTGTTCAAAAAATATTGGCTGCCATTTTTCCCTACAGGGTATTTTGATATATTGTTTACTCCATTTTCATTATTTAAACAATAGGGCTTGCCCAAAACCTAACATGTATGAATAATAAATAAATAAATCAAAAGCAAGTTCAAAAATGGCAACTTGCAGCATAAATATTCTCAACTCAGGTATTCCAACTTAATTGAAATTATTAAGGACCAGAATGTGGATCCCCTGCTTGCACCTTATAACAACAACTGTGAGGGACTCTGATAAAAGGGGATTTTGGTTTTCTTTGTTTAAAAATCACAAATTCTAAGTAAAAAACTCCAAACCCATGTTTTTACATGATTAAAATGAAATACCACTATATATATATATATAGGTATCAGTTGAACACAACCCTGCTGGTGCCCCTCACTCCGCACCCACAGACCCCTGGCTCTGCCAATGCCCCTCAATTCTCACCTACAGCCCACCACCCTGCCCAGCCCTGTGGGAGGAGGCTCCCAGCTGCTAGGGCTACAGGCCTAGGGATCCGGATCCTCAGCCCTTTGCCCCCAACCCAGCAGTGCTTGAGCCCCAAGTGCTCCTTGTGGGATGCAGGAGATGCTGCACTGGAGCAGAGTGCGGAGCCCAGCTCCCCCATCCGCTATGGGTAGCATAGTTGGAGCACACCCCATGGGGGGGTGGTAGTGGATACAACTGGAGACTGCAGGCTCGGGGCTCCCTGCCCTGCTCTGCCCTGCCACACTGGGTCCTGTCTACTGGGGAGAGGCAGGGAGCCTGAGCCTGCAGCCATCAGCCCTCATTTGCCCCTGCCTTGCACACAAATCGGCAGAGCATGTGCCTCCCACGCCCTCGCCGGGAGTGTGCCCAGTGGCAAGGAGCCAGCTCCCCTGCCACCTTCTCAGACGAGCCACCATAGCTCCATCCCACTCCCTGCCCCGGCCCTGTGGCCTCCCTCACTATGGGGGCCTCAATCACACACTCCCAGACTCACCTGTGGAGCTGCTCTCATGCTGCCTGGCTGCCATGTGCATGTGTGTGCACGTGCACATGGTGCCCCTTCCCTGATGGCCCTCCTCCCGCTCTCCCCAGCCCCTTGCAGGCTGGAACTCTGCCAGCCTGAAAGGGAAAACCTATTGTTTCCAGCATGTTTCTTCTTAAAAAGAGAAAATCTGTCCTTTTCTCCTTAAAATAAGAAAATCCAGGTTTTTCCTCTTAAAAGAAAAAATCTGGGTTTTACTGCATTTTCCCCTGGTGAATGGAAAACCAAGATCCCTGCTGATAAGGCAGGCCAGCCAGGGCCAAGTAGTGCAGCAGCTAGCCTGCAGTAAGGACCAGCTAATGAACTGTGTCCCTGTTTAGAAGTAGCAAGCATCCTGATTGGCTGCTGGGAGCCCTGGGTTTGCAAGCCAATCCCTTTAGCATTAGCTGGGGCCCTGGGTTTGCAGGCTGGTCAACAGTTCTGCTGTGGCCTCCTGGTTCCTGACCCTGATTTTCAGCTTTTTTCTGGACTTTGACTATGGATTTCCCTGTGGTTCTGTTTCCTGCTCCTAGGACCAGTTTGTCTCTGTTTTTGAACTTCACCCAGTGGATTGGTCTTTGGACTGGTACTCAGCATCTGATCCCCCCAGTCCTGACCCTGGATTGTGTTATGGGCTCTGCTTCCAGATTTCCTTCTGGTGTTATATAGCTCCTTTTGACCCAGCCTTAGGCCCTGCTTTCCCTTGGTGGCCTAACCGTTAGACCAGACAACCTACACTTCAGTCGCTAGGAACAACAACAGCTATCTATGCTAGTTTTTCATAGCTTCAGAGAATTTAATGTCAGAGTGGACTTTTAAACATCTAATCTACCCTCTTTTATTTCATGAATCATTATCTTTCACCTAGCATCAAGTCCAGTAATTTGTGTTTGTGTTTGGCCAAAGCATATCTTCCAGAAAAGCACTCTGTCTTGATTTGATGACATTAAGAGATGAGGAATCCACCACAACCATTGGTAGCTTATTCCAGTGGTTAATCACATTCACTCTAAAAATTAAAGCCTTATTTCTAAATTAAATCTGTCTGGTTTCAGCTTCCAGTCATTGGTTCTTGTTATGTCTTTTCTCCACCAGAGCACCCAGTGTTTTTTCTTCATTTAGAGGACCATAATCAAGTCACCTCTCAATATTCTGTTTTGGAAAACTAAACAGAATACACTTTCAATCTCTCACTGAGCACATCTACACATGCATTTATTCCAACCTAGATTTACTGTGCAGTAAGCTACTGTGCAGAAAGCGGTTTTGGGTACGTGTCTACACGTGCAGAGATTAGGGAGACAATTTGTCCTTCAGTGTACCCCTGCAGCCACCAGGGGGGAGCTCTAGGCTCTGACTATAGCTGCCACCAGCTTGGCAGCCCTACTCTCTGCTCTCTGGGCAGCCTCCTCCTTTGTTTAAGAGCACTGTGGCAAGTGCAGAGGCAGCAGACAGCAGCTTTGTCTGTTCCTTCCTGCATTATGGCTGCCCCAGGCCCTGGCCCTGGCAGTGATGAGCAGTGTCCCAGTACCTTGCTGGCCACTGTGATCACCCTGCTGGCCTGCTGTGCAGACTGCTGCCTGGTTCATGGCCGTCTTGCTATGCCCAGCTCCTCCACAACCAGTTCACCCTCCCAGGGCTGCTGCCACTACACATCTGCTACCATCATGGATGCTGATGAGGGGCTGCAGAATGCCACCACCAAGGCCACTATCACCCTCCTGGGCCTTCAGCCTTGCCTCCTCTGGGCCTGCCATGCCAGCCAGCACTGGTGTCAATACCTTATCCAGCAGACCTGGGATGATGAGCAGTGGGTGGTCAGCCGCCTCATGACCCAAACCACCTTCTGGGATCTGCTTACTCTGCCAGCTCTGGATGCACCTGGAGCACCAGAACACTGTCATACACCTGACCCTCTCCACTAACACCTGCTTGGCCCTGCTGCTGCTAAAGCTGGCCACACTCACCAGCCTCCAGTATGTGGAACACCTGTTCAGCCTGGGCAAGGCTACCACTGGGGAGGCTATCCTGGAAGTGTGCAGCTCTCTCCAGGACATGTTGGTGGACATTATTCTCCATGTTCTTGAGCCCCAGGAGGTGGTGACAGGGTTCCAGGCACTGGAGTTTCTCCAGTGTATCAGGGCCCTGGATGGGACCCACATACCAGTCACCTGTCTGACCTACAGAGACCGGCGAGACTGGCCATGTTACAGCCGCAAGGGATTCTACTATGTGGTCCTGCAGGCCGTGGTGAACCACCTCGGGGGCTTCACCCATGTGCGTGATGGCTGGACAGGCAGCACACATGACATTCGTGTCTTCAGGAACTCGGACCTGGTGGGACTGGCAAAGAATGGGAGCTTCAGGCTGGGGGTGCAGCTAGGCACCATTGTGGTTCCACTCCTGTTTATCAGGAACCCTGCCTACCCACTTTTGCTCTGGCTGATGACACCACCTGGTCCAGGCCACCTGGACCCCCACCAGGCCCACTTAACTGGTACCTGGGCTGGACCCATACCCTGGTGGAGTGTGCATTTGGTCACCTCAGGAATCACTGGTGCTCCCTCACTACCTGCCTCAAGGTTGCCAAGGAGAAGCTCCTCCGAGTCATCATCACAGCCGGTGTGCTGCATAATGTATGCAAAGCCCAGGAAGAGCTGCTCCGCGAGGCCTGGGTGGAGGCAGCCTGGCAGAGGGAGTCACCTCCTGTGGTGACAGTGGCAGTGGTGGGTCCGCCCCAGCTGAGGCACCAGGAGACCACCGTGCACCCACCGGTGGGGACCAGGGCACTGGGTGCAGGAGGCTTTAGTGGACCACTTCCTGCAGCACCCCCCAATCTAGCCCACCTCCCCCACCACCCACAGACTCCCTACCCCCTGTCCACTCCCAGCACCACTTTCATAGCAGGCACATGTCCGAATAAGAAACCTTTATATCATTCACATCACACACCCACTGTCCCTCCCTCCTGCCTCCTCAGCAAACAGAGCCCCCGCCCCCTCAATACACAGAACCTCCTCCCTGCTCTGCCTGCAACCAACAGAGCCACTGAGTTATCCTGGGAGTTATTAATGCTTATTTATTTCAAGAGTCCTTGTATTCCTTTCCAGGATATGGTCTCCCCAATTCCTAAGGCATGGCTTTGTGATGGGAAATCTGAATTACGTACAGATATGTATGTAATTCAGCTTATATCCCGCCCACACAGAAAGGCTCAGGACATTTTGGCTATTATAAAACTGTTGAATCATGGAAAACCTCTGTGTATGTCAAATCCACAACTTGCTAACAAGGACTATCATATTTCTCCCAGAGCGCTGGAGCAGGTATACACTTAAGTTGCTCTACTTGAATGGTTAAAGTAGAAATAGGTTGATTAAAGCTGAGTGCTGTTTTTCCCTCAGCTTCTCTTCAGGGACTGCTCTTAGGAAGTTGGAATATTCCTAAACATAGAATAAATAACCAAGATGTTGATTCTGGGCTAGGTGATTGGCTAAGTAAGTGCAGGGAAAATTCAGACATGCAGAGGAAGCTTTGGCTGAAGAAAAGGGCATGCTTTCATAGCAGGGGGACTGTTTAACAGCAGGACCTGGGAGGGCAAAAGGAAGCAAGCTGATATGAAGCAGAAATTGAAAGAGAGAGTTGGAAGACAAGCTAGGACTTTTGGGAGAGTGATCTTGAACTCCCAGAGGACCTTGACCTAAACCAAAGAATGATCCAGAGTGATGAGGAAATGAGGGCAGGGGAACAGGTGTAGAGGTCAGTATTTGTTTTGATCTGTATATTTCTTGTGTTACCTAAATAAAGGTTAGACTCCTATGCTAAGATAGTGCTACAACCATCCCATGCCCTGAAGAGTGCTCACATGACTGGATTTCTAGGGAAAGGTGAGCTTGAAGAACAGAGAGTCCAGGAAGAAAGATCAGCATTGGTGCTGAGGATTGAAAGCAGTTGAGCCACAGAGATTGCACGAATGTGACCACTAGAGAGAATGGGCCGATGCTTTTGTAAACAGCCTTTCTAGATGTGCAAAAAGGCCCCTATGGGAGAGGTCAGGCTGAGGACCCAGAAAAGGGTGTTTGAGGCTTTACACAACAAAACTGGCTAAACCCAACCCAGGGAGAATAATAGCTGCAAACTGATCCTTAAGGACAAATTTCAGATATCTGAGGTAGGGGTGGCCAAACTGACATCTTAGGTAGGGGTGGCCAACCTGGAGTACAGGTGCTACAAGTGGTATGGCCAAGCAGCAGATCAGGGGGTGAACAGGCAGTACTATGGCAGATAGGGCAGGAAGCAGAAAACAAAGCAACCAGAGAACTGGGCAAGGAGGGAGCAGAAAACAGATCAGCAGCTGAGGCAGCAGAAGGGGATTAGAGTGGCACTTGGGAGGGGCAAAAAGGTTGGCTTCCACCATTGTTCTAGATCCTGGGTAACACAGAGGCAAACTGACCAGTGTCCATATTGCAGGAAGTTGACTGTGCCCCACAAACAATACTGTAACAACTTGTATGCCTTTCCCCTAGAATTATGAAACTTATTTGCCTTCATGAAAATGCATTTTGTCTGAATAGGTTCAACTTACTAAGAAATCCATAGTACTTTTATGACTGCTCTGTCTTCACTGTTATTTACCACTCCACCATCTCTGTATTATTTTGCTGGTCTTACCTGCAGTGCTTTTATATTTAAACCTCAATCACTGATCAAAAACATCGAATATTATTAGTCCCAGTACTGCTCTCCCCAGGCAAACTCCCATTCAGTGATGAGTTATCGGTTTTGATCTATCAACTAGCCAGTTATTCATCCATTAATGTGTGATTTTACCTTGGTGAATCATTGGGGAACAATCTGGCCCAAACTACACTATACACACAGACAAGGATCAATGTTTGCTGAGTGTATAGAAGATAGGTAGGCATGGGCATGGGTGAAAGGACATTTTGAAATCCAGCATCTCTAATAATAATTTTTTGTGTTAGATTAATTAATTACCTCTTATCATTTCTTGTAAATTTTCTTTTTATTCTACATAAACTCAGGTAGCACAAAGATGAACATGATATTAACAAAAACCCTAGGTATATGAAATATATAGAGTATTGACCAAAGCCACATTCTGTCCAAGCTTTGCTCAAAAAAGTCCAGCCTGATTTCTAGAATACATTGCCTTTTAGCAAATATTTAAACAAAAACAGCACCGCACAAAACAAAACAACTCACCCACAACCCCAAAGTATCTTAAGCTACATTTTCAAAACCACTCAAAGTATTTGTTTACTTAACCTTGCCATTTTTGACTGCAGCTTTCATTTACAATGTTCTGCTAAATACATTTTTGTGGATTAGAAATGGGTCAAAGTTCTAAATCTATAATCTGAACATGCTCATGTTTGGAGGTATCAATAGCTACTGCTTTGGCTCATTAAAGAAGTAAAATCATAGGATTAAAATCTGGAGCTGAGTTTGATGTCTGATACCACATTTTTCTCCAATGTATGCATGTATACACACTTGGAAAATCCAGGAGTGCTTTATTACATGTTTATTGTCTGGAGGTCTCTCTGATTTTATATGGATATTTCCCAAAGATTAATGGGTGAGCACAAATTAATATGTACATTTTGCTACTTAAAGGTGGGTGGGTAGGAACACTGTAATTAACAGACACTTCTACCTTTATAATTTTCTAGAAGAAAATATGTGGACCACATTCCTTCCAAGAGAACACACTTTTTAAAACTAAGTATTTCTTCTAAAAATGGTCTGCATCTTAAAATCAAGTAAAGAAAAAAGTAGAAACTCTTATATGCACCACAGAGGTTATATTCTTGTAAATGTGTTTTTAATTATTTTTCTTTTCTTAGATTGAGAGTCAGAAAATGTGGGTGCATTTTAAATCCCAGGATATTCTATGTTAGAGGAAAATAGATGTTAATATAATGGCTGTATGTAAGTGCACATTTTAAAAGGAGAACAAAGAGATGAGGCCAAGGAGAATGTGAAACTCTGTAAAAATCTTTATGGGCCATTACAAAGACATTATTTTTTGAGTCTTCTTTTTTTTAAGTCACCTGCATTTATTACTGTGGAACAGTATGTGGCCCGGAAAGAGTTAGCATGCAGCCTGCAGGCTCATGCTTGGCTGCCACTGCCCTTCCCCCCACCACACACACAAGTTGCTCCTGTCCCAGTGGCCAGGAGGGGGATGCAGCTGTGTGTGCAGCAAAGAAAGGAGCCAGGTGGCCCATGCTGAAGATAGGTGGTATGTGGCTGGTGGGCAGTTACTGTGTGTGCAGCAGGGGCTGCCTGTTCTGTGGCAGGAGGTATAGGTATCAACTTTTATTTTTGCTGGTGGGGGTCCTAAGATGTTGTCCCTCCCATGGCATGGCTGCAGCAGAGCTGAGCATAGCCCATGGGGGGGGCAGGGGTGGATGTGGGCTGCCTGCTGAAGGGTGGGGGCTCCCACCCTGCTGCCCTCCCCTGGGAGTCTTGTGTTGGCTATGCCACCATGACAAGGCACACTATGACCACCCAGCAACAGTGGGGGGCACAATTTGGTGCTGCCACCCCCACAAATCTGGGGGACATGCACCCCCCCATGCCTCCCTCCCTGGTGCAGCAGCAGTAAGTGGCCCCCTACCTCCCTGCACAAGCTGCCCCAGGCTCTGTCTCCCTCCCCAGGCCCCAGGCACCACCCTGGCTGGGCAGCACTGCCAGGCTCAGCCCCTGCCCCACCCCCTCCCTGAGTGTGGGGGCCTCAATCTGCTGCTCCCCATAGACTTACCTACAGGCAGCTGGGGAAGCTGCTCTCTGGCCACGTGAATGTGTACGTGCATACACATGTACATGGCGCCCCATGTATCTTGTTTCCCACAGCCCCTTGCAGGCTGGAACTCTGTCAGCCTGCAAAGGGAAACCTGCCAGTTCCTGCATTTTTCTGTGGTGAACAAAAAGCCCCAATCCCTGCACAATACTGGGAATCTGGGACAAATGCTGTCCTGAACTCATGCAGCCCAGGACCAGGACTTGATGTTCCCATTTTGGGACAGTCCCACCCAATTAGGGACAGGTGGTCACCTTACACCTCTTCCTTGGCCCCCATGTACTTGGCACCTCCTGGTAGGAGGTGGGCTGTCCTGACTGTGTGCATGGCAGGGGTAGGAGCACTGGGCAGCCCACGTGGCACATGTGGCTGGGAGAGAGGGGGAAGCTGGGTTGTTCACACTGTGTGCACAGTGGGGTGGGCACTGGGCAGCCCACACAGTGGGAGGAGCTGAGGGCCTGCCCATCCACATGGTATGCAGCTGCTAGGTCTGTGGCCCTCAACTGTCCAGAAGTTGGACAGCCCTGCTATGGAAGGTGTCAGCAGATTTGAAAAGCAAGGCACTGCTCTTACAACATCCAGGGTCCAGGCCATAAGGCAGACAACTTGGTGATATGAGGCTGTCCAGAGCAATGGTAAGTAAACGATCTCTTCCAAGAGCTGATGTTGTGTCCTAACAAGAATAATTCTCAACTGACAGAGAGAAGAAATAGATAAAAAGTGCAAGAAGTTTAAAGTTAAAGCTGTAGACCTATTTGTCTCTCAGCTACTTAGGCCATGTCTGTTCTGATAGACAGTGCTGACCTGAAAGTCACCCTCAAGCACATACCCACTGCCCATTTACACTGCAATTCCCTTCACATGACCTCTGGTGGCAGTGTAGCCTTGTTCTGGAAATGCTGCTGACCCTTAGGGTTAAAGGTTGACCTTACCTCACAGAAGGGGATGATTTGGCTGTACCCTTTCTGAAGTATGTTTGGAACTTACCCAGGCAGGCAGATCTTGAATACAATCCTATCTTCAGTAATCCTATAATCCCCTATCCCTGGTCCATGGCAACATCTTTCTATTTCTTGCAAACAGAGGCAGGTCTGGATGGAGAGACATCTGTGCTGCAGGATGATTCCCAGAAAGAAACCTCAACAGATTTTAATGTTATGCTCAGGAAATTAGAAGTGCACTGTGGATTATTTTGGTGCAAATCACCAGGTATAATGCAGTTGGAAAAGGGCAGATCACATGGCTTAGACTGGCAGAGAGTAACTTGAACATCAGTGTAGACATCCCCGTAACTCCGGGATGTTCACATTTAGTATGAAAGGGTAACGACCAAAATGTTAATCTGTGCTTTACTGATCATGGTCATACATAAACTGGAATAGGAATTGAGAGGACTGAACAGAACTGTATAAAGAGTTGCTGGGGAGCAGGAACTCTTTCATCTTGGTTACCAGGTTACTTTATATACTGATGCTCGGAGGCCATTATGAAACAAGCTGGCAGAATCCTTCCAAATGCTAGTAGAAATTTGTCCGTGTTATAGAAAACATCTTCTCAGCTAATACTATGTGCAGCCAGTCAGCAGTTGGGCCAAGGAATGACCATAGGAAATTAGCTACCTTCTCACTTTCTAGGGAATTCTTCTTCAGTTGAGTTGTGTAAAGATAATAATTTAGGTGAAGCTTGACTTCAACTGCCCAGGCAATACATATTTTCTGTGGAAAGAGACTGATTTCCAGGACTGGTGAGTTTTATGTCCATAATATTCATATAAAATATAAAAAGAACTATACTTCAAGAGGAATATTATTAAGGACCATTGTTACCTGAAGTCATGCTTTTTCCTTTCCTTCCCAAAGAAGAAATGGAAGGGGAAAGCAGATAACGTATCTTGTTTACTTCACAGAGAAGCAATCCTTCTAAACATATGAAATCTATCAACAGTGTTAGATAAATTGAGCAGTTAAAAGTGATCTTGGCAAGTGAGACCCAGAGGCGCTATGCTTTGTTCATAGTTACAGCTATAACATCAGCTTTAAGGCTTCTATCAACAGGCTCAAACTATTATAAGGAACAGTTGAAACATTTGGTCTTAGATCACTTTTGCAGAAGGACATCTGAAGAGAACAAATCAATATATTAGTTTGTCCTAAGGAGTTAAAGCTACACTGGAAGCAAATCAGAGCAAAGCAGGAATTTAATGACTAACTATAGTTATTGATATTATTTGGTTAGGGAAGAGAATTGATCAGAGATTCAGAAACTAGTAGCTATTAAAATTAATTATTTTCAGTTAATGCTTGGAAAAGTTTCTGGCTTAATCCCCTTTTTCTGAGCTTGTGAGCAACTAAGAGTTCTTGTTGGAAATTGAGAGTACTTAGCACCTACATCTTGAAAATCAACCTACTTTTTGAAGCCCATTTGAGAACTGAGCACTCACTACAGTTATCTGCTCTCAGCACGTAGGAAAAACTGCCCATGTTTTCTGGGATGTCAAAACTTTGCCTTGACAAAATGACCCTGACTCCTTCCAAGACCCTACAGTAGCAAGTACCCTGTTGTCATCAGATGCCAAAATATTTCCAGTGGATAAAATAATCCTTGGCTCGCCCCAATGGAGATGATTCAAGCCTGCACAACTGTCAGTAAGTTTGGACTTTGGTCAGTGTCATTCCAGGAGTTACATTCCCGGAGTCCCCCACTCCTCTTTGCTGAGTCTTCTGTTACTGATAATGGTCCTGCCCCTTGGGTTAGATAGCATATTATTTTTAAAAGCTGTTTCTGACCCCTTTTCTAACTTCTCTTCTTATGCCGGGATTTTCCATTCTCCTATCCTTGAGTAGGATTACTAGGAAAAAGTGACTAAAAATTAGGGAATCTGCTTACAGTCCCTATGGGGACTGGGTAGGTTTATAGTAAGGGTGCTTTTAGCCCAGGGGCGGACAATTATTTTGGGTGGAGGGCTGCTTACTGAGTTTCGGCAAGCTGGAAAGGGCTGCATGGGTACCCTACCCCTTGACAGGTGCCCCGCCTCCTGGTCACCAGAAGTACCACCCTGCCAGCACTGGCCCCAGGACACCAGCACAGGCCCCACGCTCCCACTCGCTTCCACTCCCCGCTGCCTTCGCTGCCACTTTCCCACCCGCCCACCAGCTCCCCGCTGCTTGGCCAGACTGTGGGGATCATCTGGAGCTGGCCTGGTCCCAAGGACTGGGGTGATCCCCCCAGTCCTTCCCTGCCTCCCCCTGCTCCCCTTCTTACCTGAATTTCCCACGCTGGTGCAGCCATGAACACCCCCGTGGTCCCAGGCCTGAAGCCCCTGCTAGGCAGGGCTTCCAGCTAGCAGGGGGGCATGGCCAGGTGGGCCCTGCTGTTGCAGGATCTTGCCCGGGTTTCCCATGGGTCCTACTGCCTCTGGCTCCTGTCATCTTTGACAGGAACCAGGGGCAGATAAATATTAATTTTCTAAATTTTAGGGTCCCCGCGGGCTGGATAGAATGGCCTGGTGGGCTGGATTCGGCCCGCAGGCCATAGTTTGCCCACCCCTGTTCTAGTCCCTATGGTGCCATCAGGGTAGGGTTGCAGTAGGGTACTAACAGGATAGGGCTATCGTGGCTCTGTCTAGAGGTCCCATGGAACAACTGCTAGGATAAGGCTGTTTAAAGTTTGATAGCTCTGTTTGAATTTTACAAAGACAGTCTGTTGTTTGCTCAGAATGGAAATTCTCACTCATTCTGAGCATTATCTTCAGAAAGAGTGTTCATAAAAACTGTCGGGGTAACCGAACACCAAGTGAATTGGGCCCCAAGGTCACGGTGGGCCAGGGTGGCAGTTGGAATATGAACAGGTAGGATTAGCGGTGGTGGAGTGTGAGCTGTACAGGAAGTTTAAACAAAGATGATTTATTTACTCACGCTTGGGAAGCGGAGGCTCAGATATTTCTTCAGTTACAGTATAGCGAACAACAAAGGGGTCTGTTGGCCCATGGGGTTCACTAGCGAGCCCTTGCTTTCTAGCCCCTGAGGGATAGGTGCAGCTGTCCACTAGCTAGTCCCAGGACTGGTCAACAGATCATGAACGGGATAACAAAACAACAAAAACTGTAACGTAGTGAATCGAGGAATGGGGTCGTGACGCCAGTCCAAAAGACAGTCCGTAAACCGAGGTCGGAGATGAGAAGCCAGAACGAAGTAAGCCGAAGTCAAAATCGAAGCCAAACAGTCCCATAACTGAGATCAAAAAGATGATCCACCTGCCTCTGCTTGCGCCTCACAGTCCCTGCCGTCCGCAGCCTCTGCTCTGCTCACAGGATCGTTCTCTCCCTGTGAGACAGTCCCTGCAAAGGCAGCCTCTGCTCACAGGATCGAGCACAGTCTCTCCTCCAAAACACACACACACTACCTCACCACACCCGGGTGGCGGCTCACAAACCTTTTATAAGAATTTAGTGGCCAATCAGAATGCTCTTCACAGAGAAATTTCTAGTCAAATTATATCATGCAGTCAGTGAACTGAGCATGTGCGTTAGCTTACCTCATGCTCTGTGATTGACAAGCCTTCAGGTCACGTAGAGGGCACATTCTGGGGGCCTGTCTGTAGTTTCAACTCCCTGTGATGGCAGCACCAAACTTAAGATTTTTCCTTGACAAAAACAGAATTCAGTCTACTACACAGATATATTCCCCAGTTTGTAAAAATGTCACAACCCTCATTGGGAGGAGGTTGGTCTTATTATTTCCATGTTATCTGCAAAACCTTTTTTCTCTCTGGGAAGCATTATTTGGCTTTGGTTTGTTTTGCTTTTTTGCCATCTTTTTTCTGAGGTGTTGGCTTTGGTCATGGCTAGAAGTGGGAGATTTGGTTGATAGGTCAGTGTTCTTGATGATACTGAAAAAAATACTCTGGTGCCAGATTGGTGAATTTTGATTATTTGCTTATCCCCATATGGCCAGGAGTGCCATCCCCACTCAGGAGGAATGGCACATTAGCCTAATTTGCTGCACAGTAAGTCCTGTTCATGTGTAGACAGTGATGACTTACTGGATACTAGATTAGTTTAATAAGCAGTAAAGTTTCTCCTGTAGATGAGGCCAAAGAGATATAAAACCACAGGCTTCAATGCTTAAACCAATCTATTTCACTAACCACTATTTGTCTACTACAACTGGTACCTTCTCCTAAAAGTATGTGGTCATTGTCAGACACAAGTTACTGAACTACATGTGCCAAAGTCTCATCTAATAAAACAGTTCTTAAGTTTCTGTGTTCTAACCACTGATGAACATTTTCTCCAAAAACCCTGCATCTGCGGTGAGATTTGACACAGCCTCATAATTTTGGAGAGGCAGACTGTATATTGTGACTGCTTGCAGACATTTTAAAAAACAAAACAGAATGACATTTTAATTTAAACTTGGTGCTTTCCCATGCCAAGTCCCATGCACACTCAGAAGAGGTAGTGCCTTAGTTGGACATGTCTCTGCAGCATCTGTATAGATCAGGTAATTTAGCTGGGATTTTTTGGCAATGTTATCTAATAGCTGATTGAATCAGCTTTAGCTAAAAGTGCCAAAAAGCCCTGCTGAAGTGCCTGATCTCTACAGATGTTGCAGAGTTGGGTCAAAATAACACACTGCTGCTTCCAGTAAAGCATGTTGGTCTGTTTTTTGTGGGGTGGTGGGGGAGGGTCAACGTCTGCAAGCAGCCTGTATTATTTGAGTACAGTGCTACGATTCCCTTATACCCAGCTATACCAAAAATGGGTAAGATTAATTTTTCTTCTGTTTTCTAGATCACCCAGTAGTGTCTTTTGATAGACCATCTGAACATAAAAGCAATGGTGGAATGTTTTACTGTGAATTGTCTCCTTTCAGAAATAATAAAATAAAGTCTCCCCTTGACATCTTGGGATTTATATACAAATTCATTGCTCTTTAATACCAAGTATGTCTTGCAAAATGCTTACACTGGTAACTGGTCATGAAAAACTGTGCAAACAAATTAAAAAGCAATTAATCCAAAGTATGTGTCCAATTTATATGTGATTAGAAAATAATTTTAAAATATTTTGAATTATTTTAGTAAAATAGTAGAAGTAAAAGTTAAAACTGTAATTTTCCAAAAAAATCATTTTGAATTGTGACAAAATGGAGTTTTCTGAATGTTGAAAAAAGAATAATTATACAATAGGTCATTTAATTACATTATGTAATTTGTATGGCTGGCAATTCTTAATGATTTCTAGAAGGCAAAATCTGGATATGTTATCAAATAAATTATCATTAGAGAAGAGACTGCAATTTGGTATAATAGAATCTCATAACCTAGAAATGGCGGAAAAAAATTAGATTATGTAGTTCATCCCTTTGCCAGTGCTAAGGACATTCAACTTTCACTCTCTAGGTATGCCTAGGTTAGAACTGCCTGTACAGTTAAAGTGATACAAACCTCTTTATGTGGACAGACACAGCAGCATAAAAGTACTTTATATGGATATATCTACTAAAAAAAAATCCTGCTCCTCATAGTTATATACATAAAACTTTGTATTAATGAGATATAGGCCATATCTCAGGTCTTTTACAAGCTTTGTACATGAACTTAGGTGAATCCATCCATCTGCATCTGTTTTCAGAGCTCTGGACTAACCTTTTTTTTTTTAAATGCCTAGATGAAATGAAAGGAAAATAAATTTTGACTTTGTTTTCCCAATTAACCAGGCAAATATAGGCAGCAGTGGATCCAGGACTTGGCAAGGGGCGGGTGCAGAAGTCTCCCCCCCCACACCCATCAGTGTGGACAGGGCTACACAACCCTCCAAGGACTATTTCTTAAAGTCCTAAAAGCATATGTGGATTCCACTCTTCCCCTCCATGCTCGGAGGCACATCCTTTCCCCTCCCCTGGTGATTCTTCTTGCTGCTGCTGCTTTCCCTACTATCCCAGGGACAGGGAGAGCTTCTGATCCTGGCTGGTCCAACTGGGCTACCTGGGGGCTGGGATCATAGCAACAACAGCACAGCAGTGGTGGGAACAGGAGTGGAGAGGAGGAACCCTGGAACAGTGGGGAAACCGACAGACAGGTGAGAAGGCAAGGAGGGGGAAAGGAGGGGACATATCTGATTACAAAGGGGAAGTGGGGGGGATTCTTACATGGATTAGGAATTTAAAAAAAAAGTCCCCAGAGGCTCCCACCGTGTGTTCCAATCTAAAGGGGGAGGTACAGTCACACCACTGAACCCCCTCTGGATCCCCTGAATATGGAAAAACAAAGTCCACGTCTGTGATTTTCTTAATATAGTATTTTGTGTCTAGAACTATGGATTCATAGTATTGTAGAAATAATATAGATTAGATTTAGATTTATGGTTGAAAGGTATCTTTAGAAATACTATTGGGGTGAAAGAGATTGGAGAACTTCATCAATTAAAATTTTAATCCTGCAGGATCCTGCTTTTCTTGCCCATTCTAAATTGCCAAAGAAGAGTTGTCAAAGAGTTCTGACTACAAGTCCTTCTGGATTAGATGACATAACTTCAGAGTAAACACATAAACATTCTTATAGCAGTACAATGCAATAGCTCAGGGATGGTCAACCTCTGGCCAGTAGGCCAAATGCTGCCCTTGGAGCTATAGGTATCCAGACTGCAGGACTCCCACAGGGGCGCAGCTACACGAGATGCTGATTGCACAGAAGCCAAATATTACTTCACTGTAGCATGTCACAGCACTAACAGTATTAGGCTACTGTGCAGTAGTGTCGCTTAAAAGACATTCACCAGTGCTACTGCACAGTAATTCTGGTTACTACTCATTTATTTAGTACTTGCTTTAGTACTAAATAAATACTCAGTAACCACTGCACAGTAGTGTTTTGTGTAGACACACCCATGGATTGGGAAATTTGGCAGTGGGAGAGGGTGGCAATAAATCTGCGCACCCTTGCCCCCTGCTAGATTCCCAAAACCCAAGCCCTGTGCAGCAGTTTGGGGTGCACTATGCCCCTCCCCCACTCCCATGGCTGGCTGGGGCCAGGCCATGCCCCTTCCCCCCAAGGGGTGAGCCACGCCCCCTTCCCCATAGGGTAAAATGGAGCCAGGCTGCCCTTGCCCCCTTTATGTGTTGGATGGGGGGCCCTGCTGTGACTGCCCCATGCCAGATTAGGCTCTCCAGCCAGATCCAGCCTGCAGACAGCCAGGGAACTGCCCATCTGGCCTGCCAGCCAACAATGTTGAGCTCCACTGCAATAGTTTAATGACTGCAGGCTACAGAGGACTAGAAGTGTTATAGGTCAAATGCACAAGTTTTGGAGTCTAAAATTGATCTGAATTACATTAGACTTTGAACACATTGTTTAAAACAGTGGTTCTCAACCTTATTTATACCAGGACCCATTTGTAAACATCAATGGCCAGTTTCCACCCAATGCCCCTCACTCTTGACCCACTGTTCCACACCCCCAGGCTCCCCAATGTGTGGGTCAGGAGATGCGTGGGGCATGGAGGCCCCAGCAACACCTTGCAGGATGGAACTCTGCCAGCATGCCAGAAAAAAGCCATGTTCCCAAGTTTTTCTCCTTTAAAGGATAATCCATTTTTAAAGTTTGTTTGTGACCCTTTTATATATCCTTGTGACCCACCTTTGGATCATGACCCATGGGTTGAGAAACGTATGTGTTTAGAATATGTATAACATAGTCCCATATAACTATTTGCCAAAATCTGCTGATTTTTTGGGTCTGAAATTGCAGGATGCCATTCCAAAGCAATTTGTGGACTTGTGCAGGTCTAGACTCCTTTAGCATACAGATAGCAGTAGCTTGATAGCCAATGAAAAAGTAAAGTATATAATAAACATTCACATGTTATCTGGCAATGGTGGTACTGGCACCAGTCTGCCAGGGATGAAACAGTGACAAACCTCTGGAGACCAGACCTTGAAAACTTTGCAGCATTTACAAGTGGGCTCTGTGTAATTATGAACAAGAAAAAGGGAATATGTCAAACAGTTATCATGGCTCTAAAGGTCAGCTTCTATTCCACTTACTGGGCCCCTACATGATTGGAAGCTGAAGTGCAGTTCCCTCCCAGTCCTCAGCCCTGACCCACTCCCTGCCTGGCCTGCCTGCACTCCCCTAGCCCCAGGACTCCTCCTCCCCTCCACCCCCCCAGCACACAGAGAGGCAAGACACAGTTCAGAAGTTTAGTAAGCAACTTGTGTCCCTGCAGCTAGGTGGGAATAGGCCTCTCACATGATGAGGAAGGCACTGATGCAGCAGTGATGTTCTCAGCAGTAGGGGGCAGAAAAGTGTAGCAATGCAACAGGTATCCTTCCAGGTGGCAGCGAAGGTTGCAGGGCAGCCTGGGCTTGCCCCCTGCACTGTCATAGCTCAGGTTCCTGAACCAGGAATGCAAATGTGCATGGGACACCAATAGGATTAGCAGCAGCAGGGTGTAGTGGCTTTGGTAGCCCTCTGCCCACATAAACAGCTCATCGCGCACTGCCCAGGGCACACATAGCAAGTGCTTGCTTGGGGCACAGCAGCAGCATGAGAAGGCCAGCCCCAGAGCACCTCCCTAGAGAGGCCCCCTGTGGGGAGGGCAGGGGTGTAGCCAGCCCCTCACCCCAGTTGTCCAGGATCCCCACACACCCTGAGCCCGGGTGCCATGGGCTGGGCAGCAGAGTAGCAGAGTGGTTGGACTGCAGGGAGAGTGCAGGGAGGCTTTAGTACTAAATAAATACTCAGTAACCACTGCACAGTAGTGTTTTGTGTAGACACACCCATGGATTGGGAAATTTGGCAGTGGGAGAGGGTGGCAATAAATCTGCGCACCCTTGCCCCCTGCTAGATTCCCAAAACCCAAGCCCTGTGCAGCAGTTTGGGGTGCACTATGCCCCTCCCCCACTCCAGCAGGTGCTGCCAGCAGCCTGGTCTGGCCCTCCCTGGGAAGGGGGCAGGGGAGGCAGGCTGCCTGGAGCCAGCACCCGGTGGTCTGCCAGCCCCAGGAGAGTAAGTGGGGCTGGGCCACTTGGTCAGTGGACACCCGAGCCCAGCCCTGCCTGGACAGCTTACCATGGTCCCTGGGCACCTGCATACAGCCAACCTCTGATCTAAAACTAGGCAGCACAGGGCCCCTGGTGCACAGCATCTTATCTCTGCAATGTTGCAAACTTGCACGACAGCCTTCTTCTATGCAGGGCCAACATCTGGATGCAGAGGAGAGGCTGCAGAGGCCTGTGGGAGTGCCACAGCAGGGTGGAGCCAACCAGATGTGCTGGCTGCACCAGAGACTGGATCCGCCTCACTGGCTGGTGGCAGCACTTGAGAACTGGGTGGCATGGGAGCAGGTGCAGCAACAGGTGCAGGAGGCATGGGAGGTGGCCTGGTAGGATAAGAATATTCCCTGGGAGACCACCCAGGAGGAGGCATGGGATCAGGCACAGCAGATGCACTGAGCTCAGCTCAAGGCCCTGGAGTAGCCACATGTGGAGCTGCTATAGCAGCATCTGGCCAGCCAGGGCTCCTAAGTCCTGCCCACCACCCTACAGCAGGCCACCACCTGGGTCTAGGAGGAGGACCTCACCACCTCCTGCCTGCAGAAGCCCTTGGCATTTGCTGTGGTCCCTGGACCCACAGGGGTACTGTCTGTGGTCAGGGTGCTGGCTGCCTGCTGCCAGATTCTGCATCCTGAGAACCCCCACCCCACAGCCCCCCACTATGGGACTCAGACAAAGACTGAGAATGCTGTATTTAGTTTTGAGTTTGGGAGGAGGGTTTTTTTATTGATGCTGGGTGCAGAGGGCGGTGGAGGGCTCTGTGTGTTGGGGAGAGAGTGGAGAAGGGGCTCTGTTGGTTGAGAAAAGAGGTGGGGGGGATGGAAGTGGGGTATGTGAGGGGAATAAAGATTTTCATTACAAACATGTGTGTCCTGGAGTGGTGCTGGGGTGTGGGCAGGGGGTAGGGTGTCACCAGTGCTGGCTGGTACAGTGGGCCCAAAGGCAGCGGGGCTGGTGGGACAGGAGGGTGACAGTAGTCCCGGTGGTGGTGCCCTGGAGCCCATGGTCACTGCGGCTGGCAGAAGCAGATGCACAGTGGCAGGGCCCCTGAAAGACCATGTACTAGTTGTCCAGCAGGTGGCCAGAGCAGGTGGGGGAGTCAGGCGGTGCTAAGTGACCAAGAGCCAGGTGTGTGGAATGGCAGTGGAAGTGCAGCTGTGGCAGGAGCAGGGCAGGCACATGCTGCCTGTGTCTCTGCCATGCTGCTGCTCTGATACAGGAAGCACCAGCCCAGAGGTCACAGTGCAGAGGGTGTGCTTTCAAGATGGCTGCCAAGTACTGGCAGCTGGCTCTGGCTTCAGCCTAGCTGCCAACTGCTGGCAGCCATGTGCCCAGAGGCTGCAGCTCCCCCTGGTGGCCACAGGGGCACATGGCAGGGCTGCATTAACCTGGAACTAAAGTTAGTTCTAAATCCCACTACGTGTAGACACCTGCCAAAAAAACCACTTAATTCACATTAAATTTAAGCCCAATTAAATTCATATGTAGATATGCCCACTGCCTTGTCCTGCAACATGCTATGCATGTACTACAAGGTACTAGGTATTGTAAACTCTCAGCGCTAGGCCAGGCAGGGCTGATAGTTTCAGGAATTGGGGCCATTGGGGAATTTTTTTCTAATAAAATCACAACTACCAGAGTGAAAGATGAACTAGGCACCAGTGACACACAGTGATAGACTGTGTGTGTGTGGGGGGGAGGAATCTATATTTTTGTATTTATTTGATTTCTCTGTTACCATTCCTCAAAATGGCTCAGAGGAGCTCACAATAAAAACAACACAAGTAACAAAAGCAGATACATATTAAAATAAAATAAAAAATGATAAAATAATTCCCCACAAAATAACTCCAAATTTAACAGCACGTGAAAAAGCCTGCCCAAGGAAGAAAGACTTACAATGTTTCTGAGAAATGTCTACTTTTCATTAATAGCTACTTTTCATAGTTCCCCCACACCTTAAGATATATACCAGCACACAGGTAAATAAATCACAACTATGAAATACTGAAAAATAAGTATGTGTGTTTCCAGGCCTTACTTGTTCAACCACAGCTCATGCAGCCCAGACTTCAGCATTGTGAACGGTTGTGTTTTCATTCCCAGTTTTCTCAGAGGTTTATAGGCATGTTGATCTCTGAGGAATTGGCTGTGTTGGTTTTTGCTGCTTCTTTTTTTCTTTTTTCCCCCTTTTTTTATTGTGTTTCTTTTTCTTGTCCTTTGCCTTGATGTATGGGAGTGTCAGGCTGTCCTGGCTGTCTGGAAGCAGTCTTTTGTTATGGCTGCTGCTTACCGCTCTTCTGAAATGTTGCAATATAAATTCCATATATATGTGTTTACATTGAATGAAGGAAACGAAAGAAGGATTGGATTTTTTCACTTAAAAACCAGCTCCAGAAACAAAATTATATGTAACCTGAACAGGAAGGGTGACAAGACTTGGCCCTTCCAACCCTCAATGACTGCTGGTAGCCAAATCAATGGGATCCTTTGACTCTTTGAAGAACTGTCAGCCAAGGAATAGTATTCTTTGACTGTCGCCCTATTCAGCAATCAGCAAGGGAGGAACTATCCTCCTAATGGAGCACCAGAGTCACTTAGTCCCTGTCCATGCTCAAGACTTTTTTTTCTTTTAATTCCCCCACACTGACCCTGTGCTAGCTGCACCAGTAGCCCTCCTGCAGATGGGATTTTGCTGACACCATATTCAGTGCTGTTTATTATACTGGCTCCCAAAAGGATTACATGGGGCTGTGCTGAAAAGTTGCCACAAATCCTTGATCTCTGTCAGGAAAAATAAGAAATCTTCAGACAGAGGAATTGTAAACAGGAGCAGTAGGAGACTATTCTGATTAAGGAATTTCAGAGGCTTTACGCCTAATTTGTGTTTCTGCTGAATTTGTTGGGGGAAGAATGTGTGTTCCTGTTAAGAATCCCCTATTTTTCCCTACTCCTAGGTGCATCCCAATTCTTCTACAGGAATGGGAAGGAAAGAGGAGATTTCTCTCTACATGCACAAGAGTTTGGATAACATCTCTCTTGAAATGTCTTCAGAGCTTCTCAGAGACAGAAAATGTTCTTAGGTGTTTCAAAATACTTCTCAGTGGCAAGGGTGATACAGGTAGAATTGAGATATATTTGATATGCATGGCTAGGTGAAGAAATGTACTTAGAATTAACATAACATGTAGAAAATTGTACTGTTTTTCACTACTATAGCAACTTCAATCTAAAAGTGATTTTCAACAATGATTTAAACTTCACACACATCTAGGGAATACGTGGCTTAATTATCCTGGGTTTGTATTTGTGCTATTAAACCGTCAATTAATTCACTCCACCATTTTAAATAAAAATTAAAGCATGTCTCATGCATGAAGATTTGTATGAAACTCCTTACACTTCGATGCAGTTAATTTATGATGTTTAAAAACTTAGTGAGAGTGCATTTAAAATAAAATATTTTCACATTTTTCCCTAAAAGATGGTATTGCCAAATAGTCCAGGAAGTCAGGGAATTGATTATTGATATTAATTGTATATAGAAGGTGATGGACCTAGATAGATTGTAGGATAAAATTATAGGCACAAACAAACACACAAGTGGACAGGCAGAATTCAGACATGAATGGAAACGAGGCAGTCCAACTCTTGTCATGGAGTTTACTTTTTAGAGACAAAGGCATCAATACAATGCAGACAAGACATGCTATTCTTGCAAAACCAGGAACAAGTCACCCTGGGAAAAGGGGATTGTAATATAATTTCTATTATTGTAGTATTTCTCAATCCAAAAGATTGCAAAACATCTTTCAGACTGAATAGGTATACAGACTCATATACCAGGATTATTTCACCCACCACTGAAATGCATTCACTGCCAGAGAGAAGCGTGACAGCTCTTTAAAAATATACAGAGCCACATATGATGGTATAATGGAGGAAAGAAACATATGGGGTGCATCTACACATGTATTTGATCTGGCCTACATTTACTGTGGTGTAAAAAACTTTGGTGTAAGACCTTTAGGGCAGGCGTCTACACATTCAGGATTAGGGAAAAGATTTGCTGCTCTTTCCACCAAGTTTTCTGCAGCACTACAACAGGCCCCTGCCTCTATTTAGGGGAGCTCCAGGCTCCAACTGCAGCTGCCAGCACCCGGTCATCATCTTCAAAAGCTAGCCCTACTCTCTGTTCTCTAGCCAGCCCCTTCCTTGCCCAGGAGCAGCATGCCAAGCACAGGGGCAATACGCAGCAGCTTTCTCCTTCGTCACTCTGCCTCCCTGTGCTATGACTGCACCAGCCCCTGCTCCCAGCAGCAATGACCAGCACCCTGTGTTCCTGTTGGCCGTCATGCTGGCCCTGCTGGGCTGCTGTGCCAACTGCCAGCTTCTCCATAGCTATCTTGCCCCGCCCAGCTTCCCCACATGCAGCAACCACCTGCCTGGCTGCAGTGTGCCATCCCAGGGCTGCCACTACTATGTAGCAGCAGCTGCCAACAGGGATGCTAATGATGGGCTCCAGGATGCCACCACTGGTGCCACCATTGCCCTTCTGGGCTTTCAGTCCCATCACCTCTGGGCCCACTGTGCCTGCCAGGACTGGTGGCAGCATGTTGTCCAGCAGACCTGGAACTACAAACAGTGGCTGGACATGTTCTGTCTGACTCGGGTCACCTTTCAGGATCTCCTCCAACAGCTTCAGCCACCCCTGGAGTGGCAGGACACTGGCATGCACCTGGCCTTCCCTGTGGACACGCAGCTGGCCTTTGCCCTGTTGAAGCTGGCCACACCTGCCAGCTTCTGATACATCAGCCAGCTGGGGAGGCCATCCTTGATTTTTGTGGCACCCTCCAGGATGTGCTGGGGGACACCGTGCTCTGCATGCACAACTCCCTGGTAGTGGTAGCAGGATTCCATGCTCTGGGATTCCTCCAGTGCATTGGGGCTCTGTATGGGACCCACATCCCTGTCATCTGCATTGCAAGTAGCAAATTTAAGCAGGATTAAGGGTTTTTATTGCACATTAAACTACACTAATGTGCAGTAATGTGTCTTGTGTAATTGTGTCCACTTTATTCAAATCAAATGCCAGTGGGGATTTGGAACCCGAGTTGAAATTTAGGTCATGTGCAGGAGTTATATTTCTACTGGGAGAATTGCCATTTGCTCAGTAGAAATGACATACATACAAGTGTTCATTCATTAATTTCCCTCTGAGGGAAAATGTGCCCCTTTGGGAGAAAGATCTTCCAGGTGTCAACTCTGTCCCCACACTGGTTCTCAACCTCAGGGTGTTTTAAATGCTGTGTGTGCTGCTAGGCTTGGTGATTTAAATGCTGGGGGGGCTGCCTTTGACAGGCAGTGAAGAAGATAGGCTATTACAGGGGTGGCCAATTATTTTGGGCAGAGGGCCAGTTACTGAGTTTCGGCAACCTGTCAAGAGCTGCATGGGTAGCCCCATCCATTGACAGGCGCCCTGCCCCCTGATCACCATTGTGTGACTGGAAGTCCTATCCCTGAGCCCCTGACCTTTTTCACCAGAAGTCCTTCCCTTTGCCTCCAGAAGTACTCCTCTCAGCAAGGGGTTCTGCCATCTCAGAACCAGAAAAATACCAAATTATATTCTAAAAAGTGAACATCTACAACATTAATTTGATTTCAAAAAATATTTTTGTCCTGGTTTACATTTGTTTGTGTAGTAGTGTACATAGAGATGATTGTATATAATAGCTTAAAATGAAGTCTTACTCTTGTATATTGTGGGGGGATAGGTTTGTGGGGTGCTGTGGGTGTGTGGCTATGTGAGGTATGGCGGAGGGTGTGGGTGTGTGTTTGGGACTCACTCTATGAATACACACACACACACACACACACACACACACACACACACACACACACACACAGAGTCCCTCCCTACACACATACTCCCCCTTCCCCTCCGGGTTACTAGTGTGTGCCAGTGCTCCCTGGATGGGCAATGCAGCCAGGAGCTATGTGGTGCTGGAGCAGTGTGAAGGCAGGAAGGCAGGGAAATGGCTGGGAATAGGGCAGAGCTCAGGTGCTGCATTCCTTCTGAGGCTCTCCCTGGGTCCTACTGCCCCTGGCTCCTGTCATCTTTGACAGGTAGCCAGGAGCAGATAAATATTTTCCAATTTTTTTACAGGCCCTGCGGGCCAGATAAAATGGCCTGACAGGCTGGAACTGGCCCACGGGCTGTATTTTGCCTGCCCCTGGGATATCAGGTAACGGGTTTCCCTGAGGGGGGGGGTGGTCTTCTGTGGTGATCTCCACTCAGAAGGCTAGAATGCATGTCCACTCCTGTTTCTAAGCTATTTTTGTGCTGGTAAGAGTTTCAAAGAAGTACTTACTGGTAGACATGAGTAGCTGTCTGTGGGCTTAGTCACCATAACTGAGTCAACATCTTTCCACTGCTGAAAAGTGGCAAAGCATCTTTATTAAAAAATGTTATGCTGCTAATGAGAAAGATAGCACCTCCAGCAGCAAAGTACTGACTGTCTTGCAACTAGCTTGGTACAGTTATGAGATCAATGCTTATGAGTCATTCTACTTGTAGCAAATACGGCTGTCAGTGATCTTCTAGGCTAGGGTCAAAAGTTACACATAAACTGATTTAAGTGATCAGAGACTGGTTTAAACTTGTAACAGAACAGAAGCTCAGTGCACATAAACCAGTTTCAAAATGGCTGAAATTGGTTTAAGATAAACCTGGTTGAATGCAGTATCGAACTTAACTGATTTGGGTCAAACCATTTATGAAACTTCTGTCCTAGACCTTCCTGGTTCAAATTAAATCAGTCCCCCCAGCATCCTTTGCAGCCCTGGGCTGGGCTGTGCTGTCTGTTCCAGAGAGCAGGGCAGGCCATGCCTCTCTGCTCCCTAGTTGGAGCAGTGAGGGCCAGCTGACAAGGGGGTAGCAGGGGGCAAGCCTGGCTGGGGATGCAGCCCATTCTTCAGCGGGAGAGGGGGGTGGGGGGACCTTCCCCCCCAGGCATGGGGAACTGATGCCACCCAAGTCTGGGGGGACACCAGATCACTGATGGCAGTGGGGGTGGGGCCCCCAGTGGCCAATCACCGACTAAGAGGGGTCCCCCAGCAGCTGATCGTCAACCGGCAGGGGGATCCTCCAGCGGCTGATTGCTGATGGGGGGTTGTCCAGAGGCCAATTGCTGAGCTAACAATGAAACCAGAAGTGGACTTCCAGTTTCATGGTTGGAACTTCCAGGAGATGCACATCAATGCCCCCAGAAAAACCCTGGGAAAGTGGGTTAAACTTCCCTTCCCCCACTCAAAATTACTGCTGGCTGCAACTGTGGACTACAAATCCCAGAGGCACCTGGAAGCAGGAAGAGGAATTGATGAGCAACCCTGCATAGTCCTGCTGTTGTGATTTTGGACTGCAAATCCCTGTCCTTGGGGACAACAGGAAGAGGAAGCAAACACAAAGCCCATGCTGGCTATGTGTCAGACAGCTGTGCTCTAGCATCCCCCAGCTTCTGGCCTGAGCTACTGGAGTCATGTGGCTGTATTTCCTGAATCAAAGGTAAATTCTGTTCACGTCTGTTTCAATTTAATTTGTGCAGTTTAATCTAACCTGCAAAGACTGAATTGATTCAGCCTTGGGCTTTTTGACTGTCTGTACTTAGCCCAAAAGACTATCAGGGAAGGACTGACTCATCCTGGTCATAATGGATTTGTGAAATCTGGTGGAATCATGGTTAGAAGTGGTCTGACTGAAGATTATATCATTCAGCTTCATTCATTATTATTTTTTGTTATTCTGAAGCTGCAGAAAACGAGCTGTGAAATTTAAACTGTACAGCTTTTAGAGAAGATGCATGTCCAGTGATGCCAGTAACTCTGATCACAGACATCATCTGTAACAGAGGAAGACAGACTGTATTCTATACGGGAGTCTGGAAAGGGAAAAAAAGAGAGACTGGAGAAAATGAGGTCCTAACTGTATAACAAAACATTTGGGATTCATTTTTATGTTTAAATGTCAAGGGGGTAGGAGAGTTTGGTGAGTATCTGAGAGCAGATAGGTTTCTACTTGGGGCTGCTATCTGAATTTATACCAGTAATTTTGCTGGTATACAAGCAACAAGAGAAAATATGAGGAAATGAGTTCCTTTCAGTACATTCCTTTTACCATCCAGTAAACTCCATCTCTGTTTTTAACACTCACCCCAATATGGCACCAACAGCTGTATTTGCATAATGGCATTTTCCAGTGGGGAAATACCATTTTGCAGTAAATTAAGTGTGAGAGAGACAATCCACATGGCTGGCTTGTTTAACTTATCTGAAAAGTTCCTTGAAGGCAAGTGAATAGAGTCTATATTGCCAAAAGCAAGTTGTTAGTATAATTTATAGCTACCATGGGTCACTTTAAAGTTGTACACAACGTTTCTCTAAATGCTTCTGTTTTTAAAGAGAGAGCATACATGTTAAATTGCTGATTGATGCAAGCTGATTTCTTTTTTTAGCAATATTGCCCAGGACAATAAATCCCCCTTTTTTGCATGTACCTCAAAAATTTCAAGGTATAACCCACATTTTGTATTGACAACACTCAAAGATTCACAGTTTATATAAATGATTAATAAAGCTTGCTTCCCCATGTATTAAAGTCAGATTATTATTTTAGATTATAAATGTAAAGGGATAAATGATTAGTTTTTACAATATAACCCTACATTTCACTTTTAGCTTTTTTATTATCTGTATTTATCTTTCATTAATAAAAGATTTCTTGTTACAATATGTTCTGTTTTCCTTATGTCTGGAATAGGAAATACCACAGATTAAGGTACTGGGGATGTTAATAATTTATTATCCCTTTATTAATGGAATTTCACTAGAAGCAAAAAGACTAATGAATTGATAAAGGCAAAGTTAATCTTAACAAGTTCTGTGGTTAAGTGTACTCATATGTTTATTTTGCTATCTGTAAAGTCATCAGAGTTAACACGGAAACCAATCAGAATTATGTGGACTCAGTGGAATATTTCCTACACAGAGAGATTGACTTTTAACATGCTTACAAATAAAATTAATGTATTTTTGCTGAATGTGTTATATATGTTATACACTTTCAATATTGCACAGGTTTCCCTCAATTTATTTAAGTTCTTTATATGCAAACTTGCTTTTATGCGACGGGCATATTTAGACCCATAATTTGTTACATGCAAGGTAAATTCGATCTTATATGATATATGTCCCCCCACCCAAGCAGGTAAGTCTGTGGGTGGAGGGAAAAGGGCTGTGGCCCCACTCACCCAGCCCCAGCTGCAGTGGCCCCAGGAGCAGCCGGCACCAGCTGCCTGCAGCCGCTGTGTTGCACCATGCTCCGCCTGTCCCCCCATGCCTGGGCTCACCCCAGCTCCTGGGCTGTGCCATGCCGTGGTGCAGGCAGCTGGTGTCGGCTGCTCCTGGGGCCACTCCGGTATGAGCTGGGGTGAGTGCAGACAAGTGGAGCCCCAGGCGGTGCAGGGTGCAGAACTCACCCCAGGCCCAGCTGCAGCAGTCCCAGGAGCAGCTGACACCAGCTGCCTGTACCACGGCATGGCGCAGCCCAGGAGCAGGAGTGAGTGGGGACAGGCAGAGCATGGTGCAGCTGCAGGCAGCTGGCCCTAGCCACTCTCAGGGCTGCTGCAGCCAGGGCTGGGATGGGTGCCGCTCGTTCCCTCTGCTTTGCTGCCTTGTGCAGCCCTGGAAGTGGCACCCCTCCCCCCGCCCCTTCCCTAGTCCCAGCCTTACTCCCTCCCTCCCTCACCACCATGGGAACCTATCCCTATTTGTTACATTGTAAAGTGGGTTTGCCTTAAGTTAATTCAATTTATGCACTGTTCTCTGGGAACACGTGTACAGCATAAATCGAGGGAAACCTGTATATATAAATAATTATTTCAATTTTTTTTTTATTGTGATCAGTTTGAAGTAATTCAAGTGGTTTTTTTCAGAAAACAATTTTTTTGCTGTATCACAATGCCAATTTATTATCCAAGGTATTAACCTTGGCAAAAAATTATTTTTCAACTCTTGAATAATAATTTGGTTCACATGTCTAATAACTTGTATAAGAGAATTAGCAGAAACTCATCTCACTGAGGTTTCAAAAGAGGAAACTAAGCAGACAGCCTTGTTAATTTAGCATATAGACTTGGAATAAAATACAACATCCATCATCTCATTGAAATTCAATTAAAAATTGGTCCAGTGTCCAAGAAAAGGGAGCCAATTTTCTGTTGGAAGTAGAGCTCTTGGAACATCACTAAAACTCTTAATGGTTCTTTCATTCTGGAAGCCAATAACGAAAGAAGAACCAGTTTGAAAGTTGAAATTACTTCTTACGTTAAAAGCTAGTACATGTGTAATCTTAATGCTGGGCCCTTTGTCATTAATTTAATGCATGCTGTCACCACAGTACAGAGGACAAGTAGTGAGCTCCAGCAGGGAACTTCAAAATTTTCACATTTGTAACCGTTTTCTGTCTGGTACATGCAGTCAGTCGAACCATTTTTTGAATTTAAAGTCAGGGTACCAGGAAGTCTGAAATATTCTCCCTGTATGTACGCAGCACATAGCAGCCAATATCCATTTATAGCAGGTTTCTTTTATGTATGATAAAAAGTGATACTTGCAAACACACACCAAGATTTAATATTGGAGAAAAAGTAAGCATGAAAGTATCATAACAAGATTTTTCAGCATTAAATACAATTTTGTTTCAGATTTCAACTGTTAACTGTCTTAATTTGCTTTTTTTACTTCACTACCATAATGATAATAAAGTTTGACAGCTCGTAACTCTGCGAAGAGGAGATTTCTCCTTGTTCATTGTTTTTCAAACCAATCTCCTTGGCTGAAATTTGATTTTCAAAGTGCCTTCCAGTCCTTTAGTTGGATGGCAGCAGTGACTCCACTCACAACACTTGTAATAATTTGTGGAGGTCTTTGGAAGCTAGACAGATTTTTATTTATCTGCGGGAGTATTCACCCAGTTGCTATAATCCCTTTAACCTTTTAACATCCTCTTCTTTACAACACCTTATTCCAGAAAACACCATCACACAGTATCTGCCACATTCTAACAGGAGTAGTAGACATTTAAATGTAGCACTGGCAATGCACATGCAGTTCATTTTGGGGATAGTTATTTTGTGGGTATGGATCTAATGGTTAAAGCAGCAGGCTGTGACCTGGACTCTTGTGTTCTAGTTCTGTCACCATCTCACTTTTGGGCTGGTCTTCAGAAGCAGAATAAGCTATGTTTGAACACAACCTTGAATAGCTGTGGTACTTAACAAGATGTTCAACATGACTTTTACCTAGTTGAAAAATGTCCCTATCCTCAAAAAGCAAGTTCAATTTTAAAAATGTAATTGAAAAATATTTTGACTGAAACCACAAAAGAAGAAAAAATATTTGGAAATGCAACTGTGATGCCCTGTTGGAATGGTCACTTAGGTATCTCAGTGTCTCATTTTCTACTGTTGGCTGGGGCTAAAAGAGGAAACTTGATACATCATGGGAGATAGAACCCAGAAGCACATGGCAATCAAACCGAAACTCCTATTGGCTTTTCTTGTGGGGTGGGGAGGGACAAGGAAGGTTGGCAAAAATGTGATGTTTTCTCCAGAAAACAGTGTTTTTGTGAAAATGTTAGGTTTCCATGGGAAATTTTCAAGCAGCCTTTCTTAAGACCCAGCATAGGTGTAAAGCCAGCTGACACAATCACAGAAGTAATTGCATTTTATAATTATTAAAGAAATAAGATTCATTAGCATCCCAGTGAAGCAGAAAACTATTCCTAGATCTATTTTCAAATGGAAACAGTTGGATACATGCAACCTGCCTGCACAGAGCATGTTTGTACTTGCAAGCTACCTTGTACCAGAATGCAAGCTGGAAGTCACAGTAATAGGATGGTAAAAACTCATTGTAAACCACAACTGTTGCATTTATGTCACAAAAATGACTGTGGTATAGTATCTCTTTCTTTGGTGATCCCTCACAGCCAAGGATGATTGTCTTCCGTGATTGTCTTACCTGTGTGTCTGAAGATCACTGACGAGGGCTTTCCATGGTGTAGTGTAGAGGTATTGGAAATAGACAATACAAGCAGAAAAATCAAACCCCCAGTAGTCTCTGGACATTAGGAGAAGAGCCAATATTCGCTTTGTTTTTTTCCTCATCACAACAGCTTGGCTTCTCCTCCTTGTTCCCTCACAGCTGCCTGCCAGCCTAGGTCTGCTTCCCCCAATTCAACGTGCTGAGGAGGGGCTGACTGGGACAGAGGAAACTTCAGTGTGCAGCTAGCCAGCACTGAAGCACCCTTGTGCCCCAGCCAGCCCCTCCAGTGTCTACACATGCGCTGCTGCAGAGTTTTTTACTCCGCAGCAGGATAGTATTTGTATTTACAAGTCAACTGTGCAGTAAATAGCTCGTGTAGATGCACCCAGGTCATTGTGATCTGGAATTTGGCATGGGAGAAGGGCTGGATTTCACCTGTTTTTGAGAGTGCCTCTGCTTTAGCTGAAGGACTTAGAAGTTTTTGATTTTTCATGCACTGAAAAAAACATTGTTGAAACTCCCTTATATTTGACCTTCTTGGATGCCAGATCCTCTTTTGTGTGATAAATTTCAATTTTTCACTAAGGGATTTTCTATGCTTGCAATATAGACATACACAAGGACATGTTCAAAATACTCCTGATCCATACCAGCTAAAATTGAATTCCTTTCAGTGTAACTTTTGGTGGTCAGGGAGGCATGAGATTTAGGCACCCACTAATCAGGGAGTGCCAGAACAGAGGCATAGGGCTCAAAACACCAGAAGTCTGGGCCTCCAGCAGTGCAGAACAAAAGAAAGTTACCAGGCTCCAACAGCCAATATGTGGAAGCAGGGAGACTTGAGGCTGTAGAAGAGAAGGGAGAGAGAGCAGCCAAGGGGTTAATTTCATCACCAAATCTGTTTTTTTTATATCAGTAGCGCTCAACTTTTCTGCCTGGCAGGACAGATGGGCAGTGTCCAGTCTGTTCACAGGCCAGATCCAGCCAGTGGTCCCAATCCAATGCCTAGGCTGGGTACAGCAGGGCCTCATCCAGCTGTGCAAAGGTTGGGTGGGGGTGCAGCTTAGCTCTGATCTGGCCATGTGGGGGAAGGGGGCTTGGCCCAGCCCCAACTTGGCCTCATGGGGGGAAGGGGACATGGCCCAGCCTTATGGAGGGAAGGGTGTGTAGCCTGGCTTTGTGTCAGCCATGCAGGGGAGGGGGTATGCGGGGAGAAGGGGGTGTGGCCTGGCACTGATATGGCTGTATGGAGGGAGGGAGCATGACCTAGCTCTGACCAGCCATGCAGGACTTGGGAATTTGGTAAGAGGAGAGGATGGTGGTATTGATGGCCACTGCTCTCCTGTTGCCAAATTACCCAGCTCATAGGGAGCCTCGTGGGCTGAACGCCATGGCTCAGTGGGCTGGTTTTGGCCTGACGGCCAGAGGTAGAACACCCGGGAACTAGACTGTTTCAACAAATTTTGTATCTTACATGCACATTGTTCCCATTCAGTGAGAGTTTAACCAAACAGTATGCACCTTCAAGTTCAAGTGAGAGCACACATTAGGGTCACGAGCTGCTTTGAAGGAGTAGGAGCAGCCTTCAGAGAAAGCATCAACACATTCTTTCTGCACACCAGGAAAACCACAGAGAGCAAAGGAGCAGAAGTCAGTAGACTCATACTTTGAATCCATACCTCAAGTAAGCCATTATTTTAGTCAACCAGGATAAAAAACAGTGCTGAGAACATCCAACTATTGTATTTGTGTGGTTCTTTACATTATGTGCATCTGTATATTTCACACTGCTAATAATAAAAGGACATTATTGACAATCCTAGATAATTCTTTTTCATTCTGTGCACATGTATATATAACACACATTACCAGAAATACCATTTTGATTTAACCAAAGTACAAACACCAATAATTGGAATCAACTGACTTAGTCCAACTGATAACCCAAAACAGATGAGCAATCAGCATGAACATCAATGCTAAACATGGATGTTGTGACCACAGGCAAGTGTCTGAAAGTGGTTGTGTATGCTGCAAATTGATCCTGAGATCTAACTTTGATCCACTGGAACATAAGTCTAATTATATCAGGTAGGAGCAAGCTGTCATGGAAGTTCCCTTCTCAATGTCATCCCACTTTTTTCAAAGTAATAATATACTACAAAATAAATTGACTGCTCTTTGTAAAATGTAACAGGTATTAGCGTTCATTGTTAACTGGTCTTCATTACATAAGTGCTCCTTTCAGTCTTCCATTCTACATTCAAATTGTACTACTGCCAAGATAAGAAAGCGGACTACATTTCATGACATTACTAACATTCCTCTTCTCTGTCTTCACGAACAGTTTTATATCAGCAGGAACATCAGTCTTATTATCTACAGGTGATGTGAACTGGACAACACATTTTTGCAAGGTTTCTATTCACTCAGTGATGGTTAGTTTCAATGCAATCAGTATGTAGTGCTTCCAGCTTTCATAAAGACATAGATGCTATATGCATCACTATATTTCCAGGGACAATTCCTGCATGGAATATCCTTTAAGAGCTGAAGAAAGCGGTCAGAACAGAAACAGTAATACCTCCTGGTTCAAATTGCAAATGAGAAAAGTTCACCGTGGAATAGAGACATAAAGTAGAAATAGTAATATTTAGAAAGCGAATAAAACCAATCAGTATCTAAACACCTACAAGTATGTTTGTAGAGCTACAAAAATAATATGTCCAGGGCCTTACAAACACGTAGTTTGGCACAGAGATTCTATGATGAAATACAGGACAGTTGAACATTTTTTCTACAGTAGTGGTTCTTATGGTTCCAAATTGTTTAACAGAACTTTTTATTTACTTAAGTTCCTAGAGAAGTTTAAACATTTAATTTCCTTAAAACCAGCACCAAAATGTTGTCATCTCCCAAACATTTGATAAGTTTGCATTCAACAAATTTTAGCAGGGAGCAGAAGTTGTTTTTCGCTGGATGCTTTTACTTTGCTTGGTTATATAATGAGAACAGCTGGTGAATCTCTACTTTTAGTACTACCACTCCATCTCATGTATTTATTTCCTTGTATTATCATATGAACTAGTGGGAAAGTCAAATAAAGAGCATTTGTCTACAGAGAAGAGGGCGTCCTTTTCTATAACACCTAAATTGAATTCCATGGAATAACAATTTTATCTTGGTATCTTAATGATTAACAAAGGCAGCTTGAGTCTGGTATATTCTGTTCATTTTCTGAGCTGGACAAGATTCATTGTGTCATGGGCAATTGGTGCCTCGAGTCAGGGGGGCACGTGCCCCCTGACTGGTCGATCTCACTGATGGGACACACACACACACACACACACACACACACACACACACACTCACCAAAAAGCATCAGTACCACTTCTGGAAGTCCTGCAACCACTTCCGGAAGTGGCATGGCCACTTTTGCTGGCAGCCCCACTCCGTGGCCGGTGCTCGCAGGGTGGGCACTGGTGCTCCTGCCTGCCTACCTGTCCATTGCCTCAACAGGGAGTGCAGCCTGACAGGGGGTGCACCAGCACTTTCAGGGGGTGCACACGCACCCCTGTGCATCCCCTAGGTGGCACCACTGTGTTGTGTATTTTCCAGTCTACCAAGCCCAGGTCCATTACGTTGCTTCTTTAATATCAGTAGAAAAGAGATGCTTGTATTGTAGTATAAAGCGGAACTTTTGGGATGATGGCAGAGTGTAGTCAAGCAATCTATAACTCTTCATAAGCTCTGGCCTAAGCTTCAAGACTATGTTCTAGAAAAAAAAAAGAGTATAGGTTCATGCTTTTGAGGTTGGATCCATGGAGGCTTTCTTTAATTCATAATACCTTGAAACTAAGCAGTTTGTAATACCACATCCTGGTGGGAAAGTTTATTGTCTTTAGATATCTAAAGCAATGGAATCTTTCTTCTCTTGGGAACATCTTGGCTTGAGATTTATTTGTGTCAATTCCTAGCTAGGGAAAAATTTTAAGTTGCCTATAGGAAACTGTAGCAGGGCCAGGCCAAGCCCTATACTTACTGGGATGAAACTGCTAGCATGCTCCACAGGCAGCATATCTGCAACTGGGCTCTCAGAGAAGTGGTGAGATTACGTGCCTTATGGTGGGCTTCACCATGGTGCCAGCATCCCAAAGACAATCCCCAGGCTCCACTCCCAAAACAAGGTGGAGGTCAGAACCCCAGCCCCATGGAGGCCTGGCTGCAGCCTGACAGAAATGCCACCTAGGGCCCAGAGGCAACAGGTGCCAGGATTAATAAGCTCCTCTGGGGCTCCTGGCACCTGTCAGCAGTATCAGAGCACATGGGGGCAAACAGGGGTTTGGATTGGCTCTGGACAACCTGGAATTCCCAACATAAAGCTTTACCAACCTCAGGATGGCAGGGAGCATGAGTGCAGCGCACAGCATTCCTTCCCGGAAGCCAAAGCAAAGATGAGGAGCCAAGGACTGAGACTTTGTCAGCTCTCCACATGAAAGCCTGACCACTGCACTGCTGAAGGAGGTCAGGTACCTAAGGGACTACACCAGGGTTCATGGTACCCTTAGCCCCACACTACTCAAAAGGGTCTGGCCCAGGATGAACTAGACTATTTGGATGGAGTCCACCCATGGGTGCTCTGAAGGGCTCAGGCTGCCTGAGGAAAGACAGTTAGGAAACCTGCTGGGCCAAGGAAAGGCCTGAAGAAGGCACAGACTGCTACTTAAGTTAGATTAGTTTATTTGCTGTGCTATGCAGATAGAACACTGCCGATTCCAGAATCAGACACTGGAGGGCTCAGCCTAGAGACGCTGACCCCAGGGAGCACAGTTCCTTTTTTCATAGATCCCACTGCCTAAACAACAAAACTTGATGCCCAGAACAGCCAGGCATCTGTATCGTGCACCAACAGGAGCACTCAAGTGGAAAGAGGTGGGGTTTAGGGGGGGAGGAGCCCTACACAAGACCCACAAACATCACAATCCATGCCAGTCTCAGCCCACTCTCTCTGAACACGTACCACCTCCTATTTTCCAGTTACATCAAGTCACGGTGGGCGAAATTTGGAAATGAGAGAGCTAGACACCTGCTGAACATGTGGCACATGAGCCCTATCCCATCATAACCACTCAGCCTAGGTCACGCTACAAATCTTTTATCTTTGCAGCATCTGTCACTCTTGCCTGCTTTGCATATTGTTTGAGCACTAGTGAATCCATGCACATACAGGGCTCATTAGTTGTCATTGTGTTGTTGATTTAATTTCTGGGAATATAGAGGTATTGATGAGGAAGCAGGTATATGCTGTTGCCATGAAACTGGTTTGGCTGTTGCTGAATGTTATGTGGTATTAAAGTTAGAGCATGCTCTGAGCAGTCGCACGTTAAGGGTTAATATGGTCTCTAACCTGCACAGCTCTGACTTGCTGCTAGAGAGCTGGTGAGCAGGGGCACAGCTGGGAGACAGGATGCCTGGCTTCCAGCCCTGTTCTAAAAGGGTGGGAGAAGGGAGGGAAAGGGAGCTGTGGAAAGTCCTCAAGCCCAGCTAACCTGGATGGCCCTATGAACTCCTACAGATCTGTTCCCAGCCCCCAATGCCAGGAAGTGGACATTTCCTGAAGGGTGTGCCTTTCACCTGAAGCTGTGCAAAAGCCATGGGAAAGTTTAGTTACACACAGTTACTCACAATTAATTGAAATTGTCCTACACTACTTGACCACATTTCCCCATGAGCTCCACCAGCTGTCCCCTGGCCAGGCAGCCTGATGGGAGCTATGGCTTACCTCCACAGTGCCACAAATTCCTGTTCTGGGATGTGGGAAGGGGGGGTGGTAGAAGGCTGTGCTGTGCTGTGCAGATGATGCAGCTCCATGAATATAAAGGAAGCTGAAGCATAGAGCAACTGGGATTGGGGTTTGTGTGGCACGAGCACAGAACGCGCTTCTTTCCCCTTGGAGCTGCCAGCAGGGGAATTTGTGCAGCAGGACCATGGTGGATACAGTGAATTCCTGAAAACCAGAAATAAGCCAGTGTATGTCTTAAAGAATAACTGCCAATTACTATCTGATGTGAAAATTGGCCCCTTGGGAAGGAAAGTGATCTTGCCTACTCAGCAGAACTCTAGGCAGCCCTGTCCTGCAATTGTTATCCTGAAGAGGCGAGGTAGTCAAGTAGTTTCCTAAACTCTAGGTGGGCTTTCCTCTGTTCCTACTGTTCCCATAGTTGTTTCTTCAATAACTGGAATCCCTTCCTATTTTTGTGTAAGCCAGGACTGCAGACAAAGGGACTATTTTCAACAAAAAATGTAGCTTTCACCTTCTTTTTGAGCATTTTGTGGGAGTTGAAAGGAAGCATTTGGAGTTGCCTGTTGCCTATGACTGATTTTCCCAGTGTTCCACTGCTTCCAAGCATTTTGGACTCTGTCTTTTCTACGTAGCATATGACAAGCTTAAAAAATGATCTGTGAACCATTGATATAGCATCTGGGAAAAGAATTAAAACTCTGTACAGCACTATGAAGCACCTTATATCTACAAATGAGTTAGTAACAAAGGGGAGGACTCATGAGATCTTAAAAAAAATGGAAATTGTAATTGCTTGAAGGGTCTACAAGCTTTAGTGATCATGTGGTGCTTGCAGAGATGGCTGCAGTCTCAGGTGAGGCCTCAAAGACCCTTAAAAAAAGTGTTCCTCTTTTTTAAACCTGTGTTATATTTTAGGAAAATATCCCCTTCTGTAAGGATGACTTTGGTGGTTGTAATTTCCATCTTTGTAACAGAAAATCTTTGGACTCCTGTTGCTTGTAAAATTTGAGTGGCTTCCAGTTTAGTCATTTCCCTTTATCAGGAAATTCAGATGCGATTACATCCTCTAAGGAGGTATTTAGAGTCATATGTGCATTCTGTTTGGCTTGAGAAGGGATATGTTTCTTGGCACCTTTTAGTTTTTGCTGGCCAAGCAATGGTCATCTGATTAGGTATTACAAATAGCAGAGTTCCCCTTCTTTGGCTGTGTGCAGGCTAGTCTCTTGAACAGAAAACATAATGTAAATTCTCCACACTCCCAAGCTACCCAGCTATCTTGGGTATGCTTCTGAGAAGGACTCCAGTGAGGTCCCCTCCTAGAAGTTTCTTGGGCAGTCAAAGAATTTGTCTAACTTCCTACTTTACCAAGAGACATGGGAAATCAGTAAGAGTTGTGGACAATTACTCACTCCTCTGCTGCTGCAATGCTGCCTGCATCTCCCTCAGCAGTGTTCCAGCCACACAGACCATTGGGCTAATGCTTATTTGCCTAATTCCACATGGCCCTGCTCTCAACCACCTCTTTCATGTGGTCTTCCATTAATCGTGCATGACCTCTCTCTTCCATTGATCTTGCATATGGTAGATCTTGTGCTCTGGGTCCAGAACAGCCAGGCTCTGTGTAGTTCCATATGTGACATTTCTCAGTGATGCCTCATAGGGATCCCCTTACCTGTGAGATCAGGGGTGTGGAGAATGGGAAAGGGAAGCAGAGGCTTATATTCTGTGCACCTCTGAGGCTAAGAAAGGAAAGGATGGGGAGAGCAGGAAGGTTGCCAAATTAAAGGCGGAAGTAGCTTACTCAGGGGTGGGAAAGACCTTGAGAAAAGTGTTACAAGCCTGTTAGTGATGGCTGAAAGAATCAGAAAGTGTCCCTCTTTCTTATCCCCTTCCATGGCGACTGCCTGAGTCTAATCCTGTCCCATTTTTCAACCCCTCTCCTTTCCTATTAGTCCCTACTTCTACTTTTACACCTTCCCAGCACCTGCTCACTCCACCTGCAGCCCAGTCTCTTATTTCCCCTGGGCAGGCATGTTTCCCATGTTTTGTGGATGCATAAAGGCATCCACAAAAATACACAAGAGTACCACATTCACATTTACAAACATTAGGGTCACCATATTTCCAGGTCCAAAAAAGAGGACACCTGTCACCGGAGGGGGGGAGGGGGGGAGAAGAGGGGAGTGACATGCTGGTGCCCTGCCCATTCTCTTGCCCCTCACTGGCAAGCCATGCCCCCCCTCAGCCCTGCTGCTGCCCCTCACTCCAGACCCACTGACCCCAGCCCTGCCAGTGCCCCTCACTCACAAACAGCAGTACCCTGCTGTCCACCCCTTGCTAGTGCCCCTCACTCTCAACCCACAGCCTCCTGCCCCCCTCCCAAACATGATAGTGTCCCTCACTCACTGCCTGCGGCCCTTGCCAGTGCCCCTTCAGACCCGTAGCCCCCTGTGCCCCCAGCCCTGCCAGTGTCCCTCACTCCCGACCTGCAGCCCCTGCCCCCCCAGTGCTGCCACTGTCCACACTCTAGACCCCCAGCCCTGCCGGTGCCCCTCACTCCCGAACTGCAGACCCCTGCCCCGCACAGTCCCGCTGCCCAAGCAGTTCCTGCATTGCATGCTCTCTCTCTCACCCTGGTTTGCTGGAGCACAGGTAGCACATGACACCCAACAGCCAATCACCTTGCCCACTGCTCGCATCCCAAAGCAGCTAGCCGGGGGCGGGGGGGCGCAGAAAACCCAGACGTTTGCTCTTATTTAAAAAAACCACCTGGATGCAGCATAGGGGTCTACAAAAGAGAACATATCTGGGAAAACCCAGATGCACAGTAACCAAACACAAAGAAAACACCTTGTTTAATAAGGGAATAGTTGTTAAACCATAAGATTTTTTTTCCCCCCAAGTGCTGTTTCCCTTAGTGTGGGTGGTGTTTATGGTCCAGACTCTTCCACAGTGATGCCTGGAGCAGACCATGTTGCTGGCATGGGTCATGCCTGCATCCTCAGAGGCTCACACAGCACACAGAGGCCCCTCCAGGAGGCTGAACTGTGCATGAATGAAGCAAAAATATCACCACAATGATGCAAGACAGAAGGCAGGGTAGGGGGGCACTTTAGGGAATGGAGTTAGTCTAAGGCACTTTTACATGTGCTCTGGGGGTGGACGGGATGGAAGGGTTGGTGCTTGAATTAAAACGCCGCCACGTCTTGTATATCAGTGTCCCTGCACTTAAAAATGGTGGTAAGGGTGCTGAAACTAAAGCTCATGCATGAAGATTAAAGTTAATGCAGACTACAGCAGTCTGAATTAGGTAATTGAAACTGTATTAATGAACACATATATATGGTTCTGTTTTTAGGAAAAACAGTCCATAGGAGCTCAGATAAGTCTTCCTTAGCAATGTGCATAAGCATTTTCAACACAAAAGAGGCTATAAGGCACAAAGGAACACCTTTACAAAGTCAAATGTCCAAACAACACCTCACCTGTGACTAGGTATCAGTGTCCACTCCTGAATAAGCCCCCAGCTCTGCCCAAGCACAGGGGCTACTCGTCTGTGAAGAAGGGGACAAACCCTCTCGATCATCTATTAACCCTTAATTTGCATTGAAATTTGATTTGAACTGTGTGATGCGAAACAGTTAATGCAGTTTAAAAATGGTGAGCACATCTACAAATGGCCTAAGGTGCCACCCTGTCCTGCCTTCTGCCTGACTGCAGGCTAAAATGACTAGTTTTATGTACCACTCTACATAATCCTGTGAAAGTTTAAAACCCCCCAAAATTCTTATGAGGAAAAAGACCCAGAACTACTGAATACCTACAGTGGGAAAAAATACCAACAGAGCCCTCTAGTAGGTAAATGGAAGTACTGTTGGCCAGACACTGTGATAACCTCCGTCTCTCTTCCTCTCTGCAATCCAGGGTTTTGGTGCTTAGAGCATTTGAGGAGGGGCAGTAGGCTTATGCGGCTGCTTTCAATTTCAGCAGCACAGTGGCCTCCAGCGTGCAGGACCTGCAATTGCAATTGCTCTGCATCTCCTTTCTCATCACTCCAAAACACCTGCTTGCAGAGCAAAGCTGCATTGATCATACAGTTTTTCAGCCTCAATGAAATATAATGTTATACCAGTGTAATTACAGTGAAGACTGAATGTGATGTGGCTTCCAACATAATAAACTTAATTTAAAAAACTACCATATTTCTTAATTGGTCAGCAGTCATCCAAAGTACAGTGTTCTATAATACTCTGCAGAAGCATTTGTTCTATGCTGGCTCATAAGGAGGGATGTCAGTTACTGAATATCATAATAAATTACTGCTTTAAAATGTATCTGTCTTTTACCAGTTAAAGTTGTAGCTAGATGTTCTTTAGGACTGAAGTGTTGTTAGAGCCACAATGGTCCAGGAAATGGTTATAAGAAACAAGGTTGTTTTTGTGGTACCTTGTATTGGACTAATAAAATATATCACCAAAGAAATAAACAAAACAAAGCAGAAACTTGCCTCTTGATCTTTAGGACCTCAGAACATATGTGCAACTTTAAAGGATATCCTGAAACGATGGGATTAGCCATGTACTTAAAGTTAGACAGGAATTTCAGTGCTTTCTTGAGTCAGGACCTGATCCAAAACACATTGAAGAAAATGGATTATATTCAGTGGGCTTGGTACTGGGAATGTTCTGCCCATTTGTAGCCAGACATTCAGCATGCTCTTTACAATGTTTAATTATCTAGGTAATAACCAGATTTCAGTAGGCTGCCTGCAGACAGCCATCTCAGATGTTCAGTACTTTTGTTGCATGGTTTAGCTCAGTGCAGTGCACGCTTCCCCATGGCAGGGACTTTTGCTAGCAAGATATACTGAACTCGCTATACAATTCAGCAGATAGGGCAAAGAATAATAGAAGCTAATTATAACAAGCAAAATCAACACAGACCGAAGTTTATTCAAGGTTTTATTTATAAACATACATTTACTATAAAAGCTGTTGCATTTTAAGCAATTTTTCCTAATTTCCAGAGGCATTTTAGAATAAATATTGTAACTGAAGATTAGTGTAATTGGTATTCAACATTAGCCCAAGCAGAACAGTAATTCTTGTCCTTGAATGGACTCAGATAGAAGATGGGCCCCTTTTTGGATTACCAACCTTTATGTCATTTATCATTACTATGGTATGTTCTGCATTACAACACTACCTAGCAAGACTAAAGAAAAACACCAGGAAGTTTAGTAGCGAAAGATACAAAATGGTTACATCAGTTAGCCATGTTCTCTGAAGCAACAAGAAAGTAAATGTTTCTGGAACATCTAAAACATTACATACATTGTACTTGCTTAACAACAGTAAATCACTTTTTTTTAAACAAACACATTTACATTATAGCTCAATGGAATAAAGCATTTTTTCCTGCAACTGCAAAGATAATGACAAGAAATATAATATACTTATTATGTTTGAACTGGAAAAAAGCTAAGCTTTAGCCTGACTGAACCTGTCACATAATAGACTCCAGATGAAATAGAAATAGAAACAATTGGCAATTAGAATTTAGAAAATGCTGAGGATCAATCTGCGCTGGTGACTAGTTGTTCAGCATGGAAAAATGTGTTGTAGTTTGAGAATGCTGATTTGATTTGCTGCACCTACAATTAGGTTCACTAAAATATGCATATATGAAACTACTGAAAGACAGACTGGGCCAAACTTTCAATGGGCCTCAGAGATCCACTTGTGCATCTGAAACTGCACATAAAAAATCCACTTGCACATGCTTTTTTGGCTCTAGTCATGCTCCTGCTAATATCACTGACAGTTTAAACCACTGACTTCATCAGAAGCAGATGAGACCTCTGTGACAACCAAAACTTGTGCACTCTTGTGATTGCTTTACGTATCTACATTTAAATCACAAGTGTGCATAAGTGTAAATGACTGATATCAAATACACACACACACACAAGCATGCAGAAATGCGGGTCACATTTTAACAATTAAACCCAGAAGACAGTATATATTCATATATCCTTAATGTGATAGATGGAGTCAAATAGATGTACAAAGTACTTTATAAAAACCTGTCATTTGAATACTCTTAGTCTGAATTATTTGCAGTAAAATATTATGACATGCCAAGTGTAAACATACAGGTTATCAAAACATTTGACAGTAAATCATGCAAATGGCTAATCACAATGTTGGACTTGTGTATTTCCAAATTTTTTTTATTTTTGATTTTTTTTTAAAAAATAACCCTAATGTGAAGTCATGTGAGCTTTGGGGCCTGGGAATGACTTCATCTTTTTGGATTTATTGCATCCATAAGTCACCACCGACTGTGCAACAGCTTTGCATTTTCTAAGGCACAATTTTAATGAAATCATGTGTAACTTTCTACTAGACAGCCACAATGTCTTAAAATGACAACATTATATAAAGATTTTCAATGACAAAGCATTTTTGCACGAGCACGCTACTTGCATGCAAGGAACTGTCTAGCATTTAAATAAATATTTGCTAGCTATATAACAAAAGAAAATTATTGCTTATCTAATAACCATTTTACTTCCTTTTACTAACACACCAAAGACAAAGGATGTGTATATATTCTATCACAAACAATAAGGACTCTCTATTAATTTAGTTTATCATTGTTTTAAGGCAGAATAAATAGGGGGGGGTTAATTTTAACTTGCAGCATGAGCTGTTAAAATAATGTGATATGTTCAAATAACTGTTTCCTGTATCAGGCTGCTGAATTAACAACGTAGTGCATTCAGTAAACCAGCACTGTAGCATTTTACAAGTGTAATATTTCTTCTAAAATTTAGGGTACATTCCTGATACCTACACATAGTTCTGACTACTTTTTCGGGAAGGCGTTGGTATACACTAGCAAAAGAATGCTTAACAGTGCTACAGATCCAAATGTACTTAAACATTTTTTTTTTTGCAAAGTGGCATACACTGAACCTTGTCTTCCATTCCTTGTGCACTCACAATTCCTGCTGACTTGAATAAGAGCTGGGTGGGCATGGAAGGCAAATTCAGGGTCTTCACTAAGCTGCACTAATTTGCTACTGTTCAACTTCTAAAGATGATTCTTGATGGGACCCAAACCAAGGTGCCTGAGTGTGTATATATACTTTTGTCATGTGAAATCTTTTTAGAGTATAAGACTCATAAGATTTACAAATTAAGTTATGACAACTCTGCTGGCAATGAGAAAATTACAAGCCAATAGAACAGGGAAGCCAAGACATCAACCACCAACCCAGTTCTTGTTGATACAGTAAGTCAGTTTCATCCATTTGTGCCCGCAGGTCCCACCTCTGGAATTGGGTAGTACCATATTATTCAGTACAAGTTCTGTACAGTTTCTTACACCACTGGGAACCTCCAATTGTTAATGATATATAGTCTCCAAGCTTAATGATAGTCTCCAACCTTTATGTGATAAAATACTAAGCTTTTGTAATGAACATTACTTGCAATACACAAACAAAAAACCCTACAACTAAAGGTGCAATAATTTATTTGTATAACTCCTACCTCTCCATTGAAGGTAATATAACACAAAATGTTTCAGAATTACAGAATGTATTATCAAACTAGTGTCTTTGTAAAAAAAAAAAAAAAAGTTTCAATAATAACAGAAAGTCACTTGCTGTGATGTTGTTTTTCAAATGTACTAATTAGATGCTATCTTAAAATGATTTCTCATCTCAAGTTGGCATATGCTAGAACGTCTGTAAAGTTTCTGTAAACTTACATGTTCCTAGATATATTAAAACAAAATAGGTTTATTGCATCTTCACTTTCTTATTACTTTCAAAAGAGCAAAATAACAGATTTTAAATCATTAACATATCTGAAAACATGAAAACTTTTAAAAAATAGTATTTAGGCTCTGAATGACCAAGTATCTCCTTCATACATATTATGTAAATTCAATAATAAAGGGGGAAATAATCGTGCTTTAAAGTTATGCATACAGCCTTTTCTATGAGCTTTTTGAAATAAGATGAGAACCGTGAAGTCCATGGATATGAGTTCTTACAAGTGATTGTCTGGAGGCAGCCCCTGGGACATGTTGGGAAAGTTTCTTCTTGAAGGAAGTTTTTAGGACTTAAATTCATGTCACAATGTTGTTGGCTGCCCAGCAGCTAGGTTAGAAATAAAAATGTTAATAGTTAGAAGGGTGACACACTTGAGCACTTGTTACTTCTGAAACACAATAGACAGGATTGTCTTCATATTCCTTCTACATTCCAAGTCACCATAGCAAGGAATTTTACATGTTTAATGCCCCTGGCACTATATCTATGCGAGGATGTAAGTTTGGCACTAACGGAAATAAAAGTTACAATACAGACGTAGAAAAAATATATCCCTCGTGCCTGAAAGATTATATTACTGAACTATTTGGCATTCACATTCATTTAATTTGCACAAAAAATCATGGTAAAGGCAATGCTGTGGTAGAATAATAAAGCAAAAGCTATTAAGGGCATAAGTAGCTGAACCCATTGTGCATTAGATGATACAGAATACTACACACTGATCAGAAACAGTCCTCCCCCAGGCAGGAAATACACAAGTTCAAGGAGAGTTACCTGCTTTACCTTTGACTTGTTTGTCAGTGTTGCATCTAAACCAGTAATGTTATGGAGCAGAATAGTTTGTGTTTCTGGTATTTATACGTTGTTTTGTTCCTGTATCTGTAAACTCTGTTGTTTTTATTTTAAAAATACCCTGATACTTAGCTGCCTTCACAGGCTAACTTATTTGTTTTTTGAAGTATTTGTCATCTAGGTATTTGTTTCATTCGTTTCATTATGTTTGTATATTTGACATGAAAGAAAATAATTTAAAATTTTAGATAAACACCTCTCACACAGATGCTTTTCAACAGTAGCCACAAGCCTTACCTACAATACGGTTGTTTAATTCAGCCTTTGACTCAGGATAACTTAGTCATGCAGAACCAGGTGGGTTTTAGGATGTGGGCAAATGGAGTGGGTGGGAAGGAAAAAACTGTGATCAAGTATTTTTTTTCACAAGTGATCAATTGGAATTTGTGGGCGTGTCTACACAAAACACTTTACTTGAGATTAGAGCAAATTACTGAGCAGTAAGCACCACTGTCTACACACGCATATGCTTACTGCACAGTAATGTGCTCTAATCGCGAGTAAATTTGCTACCTGTAAAATACAAGGATCTCTCAGGCCTGGCCCACAACCACCGAGCACGGGCTGGGAGCTAAGGATCTCCCAGCCCTAGCTCCATGACTGCACAGCTTGAGCTGAGAGATAAGGATTTCCTGTGATTGTCATAGCAGAGCAGGACTTGGAACCCCCTCCTGCTGGGGCAGGGAGACATTGCCCCTGCCCCGGTTCCAGTGGCACAGCCTGCACTGGCAGTAGGCAGGTCCTGGAGGAGAAAGCAATGTCCCAGCCCCTGAGAAGACAGCTGCCTCCTGGCCCCCTACTCTCTGCCAACTCCTGAGCTAGCACCCGGAAGGAGCCTACAGCTCCCCCTGGCTGGTGCAGGGGCTGGTGCAGAGCCAGTGGGGGCAGGAGTAGATTGCTGCCACAAACAGCAAATCTGCTCCCACATCCCTGCACTCGTAGATGTTTGCCCAGGTCATCAGTTTACTCTAGAGTAACTTACTCTAGAGTAAACTGACCCAGGAGTATTTGCACATGTAGACATGCTCTGTGCCTCCAGAAGTGACTGTTAAGAGTACTAATATTGCACCCCCTCAGAAACTGCCCTTGCAATTTCAGTTAAACACAACCCACCTCACAAAAAGCTAAACACACAGCCATGCAATAGATTAAATACATCACCAGTTCAGGGAAACAAAAAAAATAAAAAAAATCAACCTCCCCCCTTTAACTATTTATTTTAAGTATTTTTCTCTTTCTCGAACTTATGCAGAACCAAAGTAGTATTTCAAAGATTACATGAAAAGAACAGACGAAATAGCAACTCCCCCTTAAACACAAATGTTTGCAGGCAAGCCACAAAACTCCATCATTTTACGGTGTATTATCAGAACAGCTAGGGGCCCCCATTAGGGACCTGGATCCTACTTTGTTAGGTGGTCTACAAATGCAGGAAAATATGACTGCAGAGTGAAAAGATAGAAATGTAAATCCCAGGGGAACAAATGATATCACTATGATAGGCAAGTCTATCCTCTATTTTCTGGCACTATCACTACAGTAAAAAAGAACTGCTGCATCACATAATGACAACAAATATTCAACTGTGCCCTCTTCTTTAAATGTGGGAGCTCAAATCCTCACTCTCCAAAACATAATTTTAAAAAAAAATCAGGAAAAAGGCATGCTGGGGAATCTCACTTGTATTTTTCTCTTCTGATTTTTATGTATTAAGAAATATATAAATTTAGGGCTATATCTTCACCCAAACAAGTAAGGGTTTGCAGGTTCAAGCTGACAGATATGTAGTTATTTCTAATCTGTTAATTTTGCTTGGTTTGATATAAAAGAACACAGCTGCTAAGAAGTTTCTCAACAGAAGTAAAAGCATTTGCGCAGATGAATGAGAGGTTGTCCAATAGTGCCCTCTGTCTCCAATAGTATGGAAGTTTTTCTAAGCTCAGTAATTAGAGCATATATTTTGCAAGTAGTGGGCCAGAGCTTTTATTTCCTATTACTAAAGCCAGAGATTTTTAAGGAAGAGAGAGGAGAATAGTTAATAAAGGAAGAGAATCTTGTATTTAGTCCAATCAATTGCAAGCATGTTCAGAATATTCCTGGTAGTATTTAGTATTGCAGATCAGAGGGAAGTAGAGAAGCAGGGCTGAAAGGGACCTCCACAGGCCATCTAGTCCAACCCCAACCCCCATGACTAGGCAGACAGGTATTCTATGCCGTTCTCTGTGTCCCATGCTGTCACAGAGAGAAGTACTGAGGTATACGTGTTAGTATATCTCTTGTCATATGCTGGGAGATGAGAAAGCAAAGAAAAGTGTTAAAATTCACCAGCAGAAGAATCTGAATTTGAAAGAAGTTTTGGAAACACAAGTCTGGAAGGGACCCCATGAGAACATCTAGTCCAACCCTCTGGCAAGATCAACTACGCCTGCATCGGGGGCCAGCAACTACGCCTGCATCGGGAATCTAGCCCATGGAGCTAGGGGGGCTCTTGCAGTGTTTCAGAGGCAGTCATGGCACTGTGTGGGGGGCTGGTGGCTGTGGCTGCAGCAGTGGCAGTGTGTGCTTGACTGGAAGCGAGCTGCACTAAGCTCTGTTAAAGGGACCCCCTCGCTACTTAAACATTGAAGATAATGTAGGCCAGGAGTCAGCAAGAGATATTCTATCACCTGCGCTTAAACTCCAATGAAGGAGATCCCACAATATCCCTCAGTAGCTTGTGCCAGTGTTTCTCTGGCCCTTATGATTGGAAAAATATTTACAACTATCAGCTTAAATCATCTTTGCTACAAATCTCATGCATACTTACTTGGCAACAAAATCTGAATTAGGTCCAGACTGAGCACTAAGCAATACCTACATTCCCCAATGGACAAGACAGAAAGCCATGCCTGGGTATTATTATATGTTAACAACTACTTACTTGTCACTGAAGTGGCAGAGCATTGCTTCTACGTAAAGTGAGCTGTAGGGTGTTGTTGGGATTTTGGATATTGTGTGAGGATTTGAAGTGGCAATTTTGGGGAATTCTTGGGTCAGTGGTCACTTGTAAATAAAGGGGACTGGACTTAATGGTCAGAAGGCCTCTTCCAGTCCTTTGTTCCTAATCCATGCAGACAACATGCATGCTGGCATTGAAAAGGATGGCAAGCCTGGGACTGCTCAGAGATCCTACTGCTGGAAATAAAGTCTTTTGACAATTAAAGAGTGACATTTCTGAATTCCTTTTCATGAGGATTTCCTCTTCATTTCCTGAACTCCTTTTCATAAGGATCAAAATGGCTTGGTATTGGGGGTTTTGATGGCAAATGATGGGTGCCACAGCTTGATATTGTTATGCAGTATATGAACAGATACAAAATTAGTAAAGATATAAGTTGCTTCCAAAAAAGAAACTAAATTGTAGCAAGATTGAAGCTAGGATTTATTGTGGAATAAGAACAACCAAACAATAATCTTAAAATACTTACTTCTGGATCTGATGTAACAATCATTGCAGTTGAGAAGACCATTTCTAATCCTGACATCTGTTCCACTTACTGCATCTCCCAGCTGTCCCTTACAAATGCCACACTATTGAATGATGAAGAAGACAGAGGAAAAGGTTTATGGCATGGGATTTCTTTTGCTATTTTGAGTTCTTTCTAATGCTTTGATGCTCATTTCATGAGTCATGTATGAGATAAAAGGAAAAGCACACCTGCAGCCTAATATGAGGTTTTTAGAGCAGGTTAATATTTGAGGGTTGAACTTGGAAGTTTTCACTTAAAAAATTATGTGAAAACTTAAATCACTCCCATTGATTTTATTGGTATTTAGACTCTGGACAGAGGGAGGGAAAGCTTGAGGCATAAACCTGAAGCAAATTATAGCATGGCAGCTCTTTATGAGCAAATAGGCTGTGCGATGAAAAGCAGACATTTGAAAGCATGACAAATTAGTCCCACTTCAGGCAGGGGTAAATCTACCACTGTTGCAGCTAAACCAATTTTAGGATCTGTATCATGCCTTTGAGTCAGAACAACCCGATTTGCCACATATTAATTTGTTTGGGTGTCTACCACCTGAGATAGAATTCTTGAACTGAGCCCTATGTGACAGGAAAACCTCAGCGTCAGAGTCAATGATCTGGTTTGGATAAGTATCTAAAAATAGAAAACAGTTACTGAAATCTTTTTCATCAGCCAGAGAAATAATAATAAAAACCTACCCTGAAGCACTGAATGTGGAAATAAAGACCAAGAGTTTCAATAATCATGGCAGCTCCTTTTCCGAGAGGAAGCCCACAGGAAGAACACAATTTCTTTCCACTGACAGACCTAAAAGGCAAAACATTTTTTTTTAAAGAAACAGGATAGCAATCTGTGGTAGAGTGCAGCCTCATGTTTGCAATGGTTTACTGAAGGTCAGTGTGGCATTTGAGTAGTAAGTGTGGTAAGACAGGTGGTCTGGAGTTACAATCTTCATCACAGACTCCCGGTCAGGTTTGTACCAAAGCACTGAAGCTGATTAGAAGTTTTCCAGTGGAACATTTTCCTGCTGCAAAACATTAAAAATAAAATGTTCCAAAGATAGGATCAGGGAAGGAAAGCAAGTTGCCTGAAAACCCTGGCTCTCAACCTCCTTGGTAGACTTGATTCTTAGCTGCTTCACTGTCTGTTAGGCTGAGTCAAAGAGGAAGATCCAAATACAATGGCCCCCCTTGATGGAATAATACCAGAAGCATTATTAATGTGAGTTACTTTTACCTTTTTTAGCAATGCAATAATACAGATGGAATAGCACATTTTTAGGCAAATAGTTTAGCGATAACAGCTGAGTTTAAAAAAAAATAATCTGGAAACTCTCTTTTCCCTTAGTGTACACCCTTTACTGGTTCACGTCTGGAAAACCACCGCTACTTTTATATTTAAAAAAAAGAAACAAAATAACTTTTTTGGGGGGATGTCTATGCAATTTATCTTCACACTATGATAAATAGCTCCTAATTAAAGGGACCCCTTGAGCTCTGGAGCTGTGTGAAGGCAGGGGCCCTGGCCAGTGCCTGCACCAACTAGCTGGTGAGCTTAGAAAGCTCATGCACCCCCGCACTTGCAGCCGAAGTGGGGTGGCTGCCCTGCTTGCCCTGATCCGCCCATATCACAAATTATAGCATGGCAGCTCTTTAGAAGCAAATAGGCTGTGCAATGAAAAGCAGATATTTGAAAGCATGACAAATTAGTCCCACTTCAGGCAGGGGTAAATCTACCACTGTTGCAGCTAAACCAATTTTAGTATCTGTATCATGGCTTTGAATCAGAACATTACTTAGGTTCTCAGACTAGGGAATTGGTGGTAATCTTTGTCACACACATTCAGGTTGTGTCCAATTGCTTTTATTTTCTTCCTCCTCAAGATTTATGAGTTCTGATCTTTTTTGTTTACTCTCTACAACTAAACCTTCATCCATCAACTCATCTTATTCAGATTACTGTATCTCCCCCCCCCGCTCCCCCTTAGCTTCCCAGGTGCTCACACCATTCATGATCCATGTCCAGTCAACACACAATAGTCAAATCATCATCAATGCTTGTTGCTCTCATCTGGCTGCCTGCCCTTCATCTGGCTGTCTACCTGTATTCCACCACCTTGAGCACAAGAATTTTCCCTCATCTGTAAAGTCCTTCATAATGATCGTCTTCCCTAAATATTCACATATATTCTGCTCTCTGCTTCCTCCACCCATGATTCTTGTCCTGGATCCCTCTTTGTTCATTTTTCCCCACATGTGCCTTCAGTTTGGCCTTGAATGGGGGCCAGTAAAGGATGCTTAAATTTGTTCTTTGTGGTAAGAGTGGAAGTGATGAAAAGATCCATAAACAGCTAAGGAGTACTGTCTTTTTTATAGGTTAACGTGGGGTTTTTTAAATTACTAATGGTCTTACTCAATGTATCACCACTTAGCTACCTTTTTTTAAAAAAATTTTTACCTTTTATGGTTAGTAGAACTATTTGGAAATGTGCATGTGCAGGGAGTGTGAGCTTACCCTAAACAAGCTAACATATATGCATATGCACACACTAAAATCAGAACCTAAGAACTGATACATCTCAACAAACTCTAGCTCACATTGGAAGAAGAGTTGCCAGTTTCTCTCTGGTTATAACAGCTGTCCATAGTTTTCAGTTTTAAAAATATTTTGTAGTATTTTAAAATGGTGTATAACTGCTTTGCATAGCTTTAATAAGCTTCATAGGGGTCACTTTGAGTACTTTTACTTATTTTAAAACATATTTTGTACTTTATGTGCTGTATGCCTTTGCCTAGCCGTTGTCTCTGTCTTAGCTTGTAAATACCTGCATCATTAGTGGACCACTCAGGAATGCCATGGTAGTGTATAGCATGCCTGGTCTGAACCTGCTACCCACTGAAATGGAGGGAGTGTAACCAAGAAAATGTGGCATTGGGTCCATGCTAACCAGTTCCTTCCTGCCCTGGTATTGGTTCCTTCCTGTATTGGAGCATGGCCATCTTAATGAAAGCCACATTAACTCCATTTCAGGTTGCAGCATGCAACAAGTAGAAGTGGTGTGCTTCATTGCAGTGCTTCCTAGTAAAGCTCTTAGATGGCATTGACATGCTCTTGGAGGCTGGAACTGTGGCTACATACATACTTTCAAACAACCTGGGAGAATTCTCCCAGGTTTGTTACCCTAGGCTAGGGATAGAAATTAAACACAAACTGGTATAAGTGATTGGAAACTGGTTCAAATCTGTAACACAACAGAAGTTCAGTGTACACAAACCACTTTCAAAATGGCCAAAACTGGTTTTAGATAAACCTGGATGGATGTGGTATCAGACTTAACTGATTTAGGTTAAATTGGTTTATTGAACTTCTGTCCCAGATCCCTTCCAGATTCAAATTAACTCACAGGCCCCCAGCATCCCAGGATGCTTTGCACAGAGTAGATGGACTAGGCTTGGCCCAAGCTGTCTGCTCCAGGCAAGCAGAGACGTGTCCTCTACTGCCCCCTGGCTTCTGGCCTGGGCAGGCATGCGGCTGCATTTCTGGAATCGAAAGTAAATGTCTGTTCACTTGTTTATTGGTTCAATTTATGCAGCTTAGACTAACCTGTAAAGATTGAACTGATTCAGCCTTGGGCTTTTTGACTGTCTGTACTTAGCCCTGGTAAAGAAAATTACTCAGAGCTGCATGTACAGACATTCAAATGCTGAGACCATGAGGAGTAGAGAGCTTGCAGGAGTAGAGTGCTTAACCAGTGCAGCTAGGGGAGCCCTTGTATACATATTTCAGCAAGCTCTGAAGGCTTCCTTAGTTGGCCCGGCAACAGATAACACCAATGCATAGGGCAGCACTGACTCGCTGCCCCAGATTGTCTATGGTCATCCTGTGTTCCCCTGCAGCACAATGTTGGGATTGTAAAGGGGAAATATTTTGGTCCCTGCTGAAGTAGCATAGCCTAGCATACAATATACGGTCTCCTTGGAGGAGGGGATGCTGGAGGACTATGTTCTCTTCTGAGAGAAGCCATGGCGTGTACAGACATTCACTTTCTCAGGAGAAACTCTCCTGTAAGTGATTTGAACTCTGGTTGTTCCCACATTATTTTTCTTCTGAAGTGGCCATTTTTACTCTGGGGAAAAAAGCCTGAACATTTGTACACTCATGGTTTCTCCGGGGAGAGCAGTGACTCTCCCAAGAGAAACTGAATGTCTGTATGAGGCCTTAATTTCCATTTTGTATGGACATACCTATATTAATCAAACCCACCCTCACCAGCATAAGTAATGGCAAAGAACAATTTTTCATGTCAGCATAGAGAAGAGTTGGTTAAATATTGGAATGCAATAGATTAAGTGCTTAGAAATAATAATTTCAAAATATTTAGAAGGAAAAGATTTAAATATTTTTAATGAGAGAAATGATATTATGTCCAGTTACTTGCTATTCATGCCTACAAGCTATTTACTCCAAGTAATCTGAAGTCCAGAAAAGGCCTTTAAACGAGGCTTCTAAAACCTTAGCTGCTAAAAGTACCCCTGTTAAAAAAATAGACAAACTATCATGTTTCAGTGAATAAAGTAAAATGTAATTCTTCAGATAAAAAAAATCCCACCTGTCATTACGCTGTGCATTAACAAAAGCAAGAGGAGAGCATCAGAGTAAAGATGTCAATGGTTCCACTGCTAATGAAAATACATTGGCATAAAGGAATCCCTCACAAGCAAAATGTAGAAAAAATATGCATTTTTTTAATCAGACAACAAAGATCTTGATAAGACTAATTTATTTAATAAACTAATATTAATACTTGAATTAAGCATTAGCACAGACTTAACCAAGCCACTGCTAAACATTTAACATGAGTTGGCACTTATATCTCATGAAAGCTTCAGTCCTTTGTGTGAGAGAATTATCCCTCTAAGATATTAGCATGAGTGCAGAAAAAGAAACCAACACGTGTTTCAAATATAGGAATTAAAGATAGGATTTTTGTCAATAAGTGGTGAAATGTCAGTCCTGTGAAGAGCTTCCTACACCAGGCTTAGCTAGATATACTTAGGCTACTTCAGCTAAGAGCTGGATGAAACTTAAAAACCCTAAACACAGCTGAGAAAACCTAAAGTGACATTTTGATATTAGTGAAACAGGATCAGTGTTGTATATACAGGAGATTAGAGGGGTTTAAAATGGAATATCCATTCTTGGCTTCTCTTCTAGCTCTCTGCAGGGTATATCGTGAGTATAGATATCATGCTCTAAAATTGTGCCTTTAAACAGGATGCTATACTATTAACAGGGGTAGTGGATCCTACAATATAGACCCTGTTCCAAGCACTTAAACATGTGCTTAACTTTAAGTATATGAGGCCAACAGAGGCCTATTTGTACTTAAAACATTTTAGCACTTGCTTAATTACTTTGTCATCCCAGGGCTTCAATTAGAATATTTGGAGCTTTATAGCAAAGATGATCCTATAACTATTGTTTGTACTGATCTGATTTTTTTTTCCATACTAAACTGACAGCAAGAGCTAGGTTCCAGCCAGCAAGGTTCAGCTTGAATCTGAGGCCTAATTGCCTACATACAAATTATTAATATACATTACAGATAATCAAAATTGCGTGCAAGTGTATAATATCATGTTAATTAAAGTATGTCAGTGTAAATGAATTAATAAAATATTGCACTGCCATAGAAGGATACATCTTGCCTAACATTATCCTAGGGTAATGATGAATTAGCCTGAGGGTAAAGTTACACATTACACTTAGACCATACTGAAGGCAGTTTCATGAGCACCCACAAATTAATGCTTGTTCATTCATGCTAAATGTTCTCCAAGTGTTTCAAAGTTATGCTGCTTCAGGTGAGGGTTGACTCAGGGCTGTGATACCTAGCTCATGTTAGGGTAACATCAATCTGCTCCATGGAGATAAAATGAGCAATCTGCAGTACTCTAGAATCCCAGGATGCATCACTCTCAACCCCCACCCCAAGATTAGGGATAGAGCCCAGGTGTCCTGGTTTCTAGCCACACACTTGCTTGCCAGTCCTGTCGTGGCAAGTCAGAGCTGTGCAGGCAAGAAACAGTATTAGTCCTTAATGTGCGACTACTCATAGCTCGTCATAACTTTATCACAGCTTAATATTCCACAGATTTAGTCTGGTGTAACTTCACCCACTAGTGAATCAGAGCATCTGATGAAGTGAGCTCTTGCTTACAAAAGTATATGCATCTCTGATTCAGTTAGTTTATAAGGTACATCTCTACTCTACCTTCTGTTCAACTCGGACCAACATGGTTAACTGCCCCTCTCTGATGTCATCCTAGAACCACCAGATAACCAATCTGAGCGAGTTCCCCAGAATATAAAAGAACAGAAAAAGCTAAACTGACCCAAAAGGAGAAAGAGAGAGCTTTACATAAAATGGGTTGAACCAATAAAAGAGGAGACCCAGCAGGGAAAAATGGAGTTGCTGCTGATCAAGACAACGACAAGAATACTGAAGACCCCCTGCACCATCCATTCTTCCCAGCGGTTTAGGGAAGTATTTACACTGTTGTTACGGATGTCACTGATCTCTTTGAAGTTTCCATTAACTCTGTATATTAAAAGAAGAAAACAGTTTACAAAACTCTTTATTGACCTTTTGTTGGGTGACTGGCTTTGAGCTGTAGGAGAGCATGGTGATAACTGCTCGGTTCTGAAATTCTCAAAACAGCCTGTCCTGGAATACAGAAAAGAAAAGAATTACAGTCAGGATGAAGAGAAATACAAATAAATACGAAAGGTAGACAAAGTTCCTTGGGTAAATGTGACAATCTTTTATTAGCTCAACTAACTAGTTGGAAAAATTGTTCCTTGCAAGCTTTTGGGGCACAAACATTAGGCCGGTGCAAATAGGGAAGTATTTGATTTGGCCGATTCAGATCACAGTGATTTAAGTCAGTGATTCAATTCGTGTCAGTGAATGACATGAATCATTCAATTCGGCCGAATCAGAAATGGGCACAGCCAGGCGGCTGCAGGTTCTCTCACAGATCCTCCAGCTGTGCCTGCATCTCCTCTGGCTGGGGGAGCCGCAGGAGAAGCCCCCATGGCTGCCCTGCCCAGCTCCATCATTCTCCACACAGCCCAAGCCAGTGTACTGAGGAGGAGCAAAATGCAAGTGTGGCTCGCTTCAGGCAGCAGCAGGGCAAAGCCGCTTGTCTCAATGCTGCCACATCCGCATTAGCGCCGGGAGCAGGGACTCTGCCCTGGCGCTGCTTGCCAACCAGCATGAAAAGGGCGGGCACTGCTGCCACTTGCCAGCCGGCATGGAAGGGTGCAAGATGTGGGTATGGCAGTGTTTGGAGCAGGGACTATGCCCTGCTGCCGTTTGTCCCTTTCCACCTGGAGTGAGCTGCACCTGTGTTCCCACCCCCACCCCGGGTCCAAGCTGGGCAAGCAGCAGCAGGGCAGATCCCCTACTCCAAGCGCTGCTGTGACTGCATCCCCCGTCCCCCCACCCCATGTAATGCGCCTCCCCACCCCAGCTGGGCAGCTTGTCCCATCCCCAGCTCCAGTCCCTCCCTCCTCCATACCCCTTCCCTTCCTCCTCCCCCAACCCCAGACTTGTCAGCTGGAGGAAGCTGTGTCAGGTGCCCGTTTAGTCTATGGTTGAATCTTTTCCAAATTGATTCGGATGCTTTGAATTGATTCAGAGCTTTTAATTGGTCTCCCAGTTCAATTTGGATTTGGAGATTTGGTCCCCCAGTTGGGCCGAATCTCCACTGAATTGAGTCAGCTACCAAAGCTTTGCACAGCCCTAGCAAATACCCTTCTTCAGGCACAGGGAGAGTCTGCTGATGTTTTGTGTTCTCCTGGATGGAATAGAAGAAGCCAATATGCAAAATGTAGGTCTGTGAAAATGCAGATGCATGGCAGTGAGGATTGGAGGCCATTGGAGGCAATAGGTGTGAGCTGCATGCTGGCCATGTGCGTGTCCACACACAGACAGATGTGATGTCCCCTGTCTCCAATCGCCCTGCCCCAAGCAGCTCCTTGCTAGGGCAAGCCAGGAAGTGCCAGGAAAATCTTCAACACTGAGCACAGCAAAATCCCAAATATTTGTTGATATTTTTAAAAGAGTCCAAATGGAGATGGGAGGACCCTGAAAAAGGACATGTTCAGGAAAACCCAGACATATGGTAACCGTACACAAAACCTAACTAGAGATCATGTTAATGTATGTTAATGCAAAAGAATGCTGCTTTTCCTAACAATAATGCATCAATACTTTGTCTATAGAGACATACAGTAAAAAAGTTTCTGACATTTAAAAGGGAGTAGGAACTCTCTTTTGGTATTTTTCACCCAAAAACTCAAGGCAAAGTATCACAGAAATAAAGTGAAATTCAAGTAAAAAGCCTGTTCTTCAGTCCTTTCTAAATTACTATTCTTCAGTCTGCATTTCATAAGGATTCTGAAATTTAGAAAAAAGATGAATAATGCATCATTAAAGTTGGAAAATTATGGGCACTTATACACATGTTGGATGTGCTAATTAGCATGTGTTGGAGCAGACTTGATTAATTGAGTCTGCTGGAACTTGTTAATTAAGATGCTTCAGCAGCCTCCATGTCACATCTATTCAGTGTCCCTGCACTTCAAAATGGCAGCAGGGCACTTGAACTGAAGCTCATTGAACAAGCTTTAGTTCAAGAGCCGTCCGCCCCCCCCCAGTTTTGACACATGGGGTGCTGAATACACGTGATGCAGTTGGAGCTTTAATTAGAGCGGTTCCGAGAGCTGCTGTAATTAAAGCGCCTGTCCCTCCATCCCAGAACATGTGTATAGTAGACACCCTACATTTTCAAAAGCGGGAGTTTTCCATTCGGTTTAAGGAGGTCAGAATTTTACCCAAATGTTCTTCAGAAACTTTAACTCTGCCATGGGGCAGGCGCTGCACTGGGTATTTTATTATATACATTTAAATAAAGCATAAAACATTAACTGCTACTCCCTGAAGGGTTTTAAAGACAAAGAAGAAATCAACAGATTAGTAACATCAGGGCAGGGCTTTGATAGAGCTGTAAGCTTTGAAAGAACTTGTGAAGGAACCAAAATTAGTAAAAGGTACTGTTCTTTTTGGGAAAGTCAATAATTAACAAGATTCATACATGCTACCATTCAATAACTTTGATCCAATAAAACAGACTCCTGTAGGGAAATGTATACAACATGTTAGACAGCAATAAAAAAAGAAATTTGAATTACTAACTTTTGTAAACCTTTACCATATACTTTATGTACGAGATATTTGAAAAGAGACTTTGTTACTGGTAAAGTGTGATTTCAAGTCAGTACCTACTACTCACCTTCTCATATCACCTGTGGAATTAGTCTGCTGGCCTATACATTGATCCAGAGGTGTTTTCTGTTTAACTTCTTCTGAAATGTGTGGTGGCTGTTTTGTTAACAGCTGCTGATTCCATGACACATCTGAATTTAGAGATTGGAATAAGGTAAATGTTTGTAATAAAAAGTATTTGACAATATTGTTAACCAAAAATGTACCATGATTACAAAAAGACAGACTCAGGGTATAGGCAAACATACATTTGATCTGCATTAAAAAGAGAAAAGGAGCTGTTGCTTGGGGACATGCATCATCTGTTATTATGTCTGCATGATCTTGCAGCAATACAAATCACCCTAACTTTGAACCTCAGCAAAGCAACATTAACCTAAGAAAGCATAAACCTAAACAAAGAAGCATGCAGATGTAACAGTTACAATATACCAATTTATGTCAGTATCGTTCATGTCAATCCAATTGTTATGCCTGCCTATACCTGTAATCAAGCAATGCACCTAAAGAAAGTAGGTTAATACAATTTTGTTAACACTTCTAAGAAGGTGACACCAGAAAATGAAGTTACATAAAGTATTTTTCAGTAAAGAAAGATGTCCTAAGGTTGAATTTCCTGAATGAACTCAAATACCCATCCAAGCTGCTAAGCAACCAGAAGATACTGAATTCAGGGCAATGACCCACAAAGCACTGGATAGAGCTGTTCAGTTACTAAGATAGATCCTTCATGACCATTACTTACTCCTACTATTTTTGAACCCCAGATAAATCTTTTTCCTTTGTGATTCCCTCATCAGAGGCATAACAAGCAGTTTCTGTGCCCTCGGTAGTAGCAGCAGTGGCGGTGGCCAAAGCAGCTGCCATTTCTGTGCTCCCTCAAAACCGGCCCCTTGAGTTGGTGTCCTGCTTATCCATCCCTACTTGCACTACTGGGTGTCATAGGATTGAGCAACTGCAGCAGCCTCTTAGTGGCCCATGGACTGCTTCTGTGTGAAGTGCTCTAGGACGAATTTAACGTATAGGCAGCTGAACCTGCCGGACTCCCTATCTTTGGCACTGAAGAAGTCTCTGTGGCCTTCTGAAGAATTCTGTTACCCATAGATTGGGTAGGGTTTTCTTTATAGCAATCAACCCCTTTTTTTGACAGAGAAACAGAAAAAGGACTTTTGGTCTCTGCCAGTAAGGAACCCAGAGAAATTAGTGCCACATCTTTGATCTGAAGAGAAACGTCTTTAATCTGAAGATCTCCAATAACTGATCATATAAAACGTAGGATAATTCCCTTCATAATCAGATGAAACTGAGTCTTTTTAGGCATTATGACATCAAGGCATTGGAAAAAGTTAGGAATAAAAGATCAAGGGCAAGAGAGGACTATCAGAGGAGAAGGGATGACCAAGAAACTGAGAAGAGCCTCAAAATGTCTGATGTAAAAGCTGAACTTGATGTTCATATTTAAGCTACAACTGTCAACGCATTTCAAATTAGTACTACTCAACTGGCACTCTTTGAAAGGTTAATCCTTACATGTTAATCTTCAAAGACACTTCATGGTGTATTTTCTATTTTCAGTGGCTAAAATGACTTTAACCAAAGTACTAGAAGTAGAATAAATCTACATGATTAACTAAGCCTAGCATCATGCTTAATAAATTGAATTTACATTTGGAAACATATGTTAAGTATGTTAAATAATTTAACCTCATTATCTCACTTGTTTTGGGGAATAATCTGTTTTAAAGTAATCTAAAGAAGTTATAAAACACTTAATTTCAAAGAGCAAATTTGATTTTTTACTTGTTTATTTTTTCTTTTTCATTCAGATTAGATAATGAAAGTAGTAAGGTCAAATTCTACTTTTGTTCACAATGTAGTTCATATGACCAGGCAAAGTTTGGATTGAAATGCTTTAAGGAGAATACTTAGTTCTAAGCAAAAACTCTCTTAATGAGATTTAAAGAAACCATGTCTATTAATCTCAGAATTCACAGGACATATATTCAAAGGATTTTGACTTTAATTTCCCTTTAGATATTTAAACCTTTATTTTATTTAAAACAGCTAGTTATGCAACAACAGGTTGTTTGCAGTTCTTACTACACTGAAAAGTGCATTAATTTAAAATTTTTGAGATTTATCAGAAGCTTAAGTAGCAATGTCAGTGTGAGGGAAAAGAAGAACAGAGGGGGTGGGGAACAAGTGTACCACAATGGCAGAGATCACGTACGCTCAGACCAGCCTGTACGTTACTGCAAGGAGTGTGTGGCGACGCCCCAACCCCTTTTTAGGAAGCAGCTAGCCTGTGCATGGGCAGGTGCAAAGCATAAAAGGAGGAGAGAATAGCAGCCTGAGAGAGGGAGAGAAAAGGTGAGCAGAGAGCATACAGATGCTGAGTGAGAGGCAACACAGACTACCTGCGGGAGGAGGGAAGTGAAGAGAACGCTCCAGGGAGGCTTGAAGTGAGAAATTCTGAGCGGAATTGGTTCTGTGTTTACAGTCTGTCAGAGGATTAAGGGCTCAATAGAGAGAAGGTGCCCAGTGGTATGGACTTTGAGTTTAGTTTGGTGATCTGCTAGTACGCAGTTTTTCTTTGCCATAAGCACTTTACCTCCTTAAAAGCACTTTAAGAATAGGCAGGCAGTGCTATTATAACTGTGCACTTGGCACATGGGTAGTTGGGCATAGTGCCATCAGCAGTAAGAGCACTTTAGAGGCTAAAAGGGACATGTACAACATTAGGTAGCTGAGACTGGAACAAGACTCCAAGAGGTGGTAGACTGACTGAATGGTGCCATAACTCAAATGGTGTCAGAACACTCAAGGACCTGAACTGAAGAGGATTTGGGAAAGTACAGTAGCCAGGCAGAAGCAATACTGAATGCACCAGGTAGTTTAGATCCCTTGTAATTTCAGCAAGGCTTTGGGTAAAAGTTGCTCATTGAACTAGCGACAAGAACTACGGTTAAGGGGGGTTCATTTATATATTTTTGTTTGTTATTATTGTGTAGTGAAAGACTGTGTGCTCTCATTGACATTGGACTATACCTATTATTAACATCAAGGTTGTGTAAGGCTGGGGTATGAGGGGAAGTTGGAGCCCCAGACTTCTATAAAACAATTAAGAGTCTATCAGCTTCCAAACAAAGGACTTAGGGCTGAACATCTCGCAGTTGTAAGAACCTGAAAGTGTGGCAGGAAAATTTAATCAGAAGACAGCCCTGAACTCCAAAGGTAAGGAAACATGATGGCTCTTGAATAATAACAGACGTTTTCAAATTGTTAGTGAGGTTGGTGATGAGGCCGAGTGTACAGTCAGAAACATATCCGCTAATGAGAACTGACCTATTTTTTGCAATTTTACTGGATACTGAAAGGATATACTTTAGAACATTGGTTCTCTCTCTTTTTTCTTTTAAGATACAAAGCATCCCTCGTTAGGCTCAAGGCACCCTTAGAAAGTTCAGGCTCCTAGTTTTCATTATTTTTTTCTATGGAAAAATAATAGAGCAATAATTCTATTGTAAAGAACTCAGAAAGGCCACAACAGATCAGATTATTTTTAACACTTTGGATTCCTATTTGAAATCTCTGGGTTTATTTTGTTAATCCTGACTGCACGCTTAGCAGTGCTAACATTGTATGGCACCCTGTGGTGCACCGCTGAATGAATCTCAAAGCACACGAGGGTGCCACAGCACCCTGGTTGAGAATTGCTGCTTTAGATAGAACTGTGCATGTGTCTTATATTTTAGCTTCTTGGTTGGAGCTTAAGTGCTTGTTCTTTCATGGTTTGTAAGAACAAGGATCCAGATCTTACCTAAAATTATTTATCTTACTTTACATAAAACAATCAACAAAAAGAAAATACAAAATAAAACAAAAAAATCCCTCAAACCTAAGGAAAGTTTGACCCTTGAAGTGATAAACAGTAGCAAAATTGCATATTTTGAAATAATCTAATTTCACTAAGATTTTTTATGATGTTACTCTACAAATCCATGAAAGTTCCATGAAAAAGATTTCTGAAATATGCAAGCAATGTTTGAGGTCTCTGAAATATTAATTTTGATGCTTACCATGAGTTAATGGCAGATTTAGTCTGGAGGATGAGCTGCATTCCATCATGGACACCTGGTGATCCTGCTCACTTTCTCTCTGAAGAATGGTCTCTGGATGTCCTGCGAGCACTTTATTTATGCTGCTAACACAAACAAATCTCACCATATACACAAATCTAGGAGGAGTTCCAACTATAATTTAATGATTATGCTTTTGAAAGTAGACCTACTGTGCTTGACAAATATGTCATTCGTAACTGTTAGCAATGATATATTGATGTGGGTAATAATTACGTATTAACAAAAAACTGAGATGGTACTCTAGGTTAACTCTACTTGCCAGCCTGAGATACTACCACATACAGGGCACTACAGGGACTACTGTAGCAGCAGTGAGGAAGACAGCCTCTTGGACAAAGTAACAGCTACCATCATATTCTTTGAGTAACTTTTCAGCCTTTCAGCAATCTGTGTCTTTGAGAAAGCAATGGCTTATCAGTACTGGGTCCTGTTCTTTGCCAAACTATCTGGTTAGTTTAGCAGTAGAGCTCTTATGAGCTGGCAGGGCATTTTCATTCTGGTTCTCTGTCAAAGTAGTCATAAGTAAGTGGGAGATCCTTTCTAATATCTAATTCTGGGAAATCAGGATATACAACATTCTACGAGCGTCTACATGAGATATTTACTGTGCAGTAGACGAATTAGCTGTTCAGTAAACATTGTGTATCTACATGTGTGCTCCCATTAGGCTGGAGTAAACTTATTTACTCCAGCCTAAAAAACTCCACAGCAGTGCATGTGCAGACACTGCCCTGGCTGGCTAGGATGAGGCTGCTTTAGTGCAGGAACTGCCTGCCAGCTAGGCCCACACTGAAGCACTCTTGTGCCCCAGGCAGCCTCTCTGCAGCATGTTAAACTGCAGGGAGCAGCTCTGGGCTGGAAGGCTACCCCCCAGCCAGGTGAGGCTGCTCTGACTCAGCTCAATATGCTAATTTTAGTATCTGCACTAAAAATAAATGAATTTTAAACTTAATATATTCTGAAGTCTGACTGGTTTCTTGCCAGCCTGTTAGCAAAAAGGACCTCTACCCTAGGTTTTAAGAAAAAGTTTTAAAGAAGAGCTTATCTTGGTTCATCTGCAGATGGGCCATTAACTAAGAACCATACTTATTCAAGGCTGAAGACCAGATTCTTAAGTGAATCTACATTTTTACACTTAATTGCTTGGCTCAACTTCAAAAGATTGGTAATTAAGGCTAGAAATACAGAAATATGCCTAATACATTATTTCATCATTAACATTAGTATCTTTATCTAAAAACTACACCTTGTTCTGAACTGGTACAAAACCACTAAAATCACTAAGGGAAGGACAGATGATCTGCCCAGTTGTCTGGGGAGCCACAGATCTTGGGGAAAGCATGCACTATACTGCCCTGCAGCCAGAGGGCAGGTGTGCAGTGATTCCAGCATGCTTTGTTGGGGCTTCCATCTCCAGAGGTTCCTGAGGACTGCTAAGTACAGAGAAAGACACCAACTGGCTGGCTGCCCAGGGACCAACATCTACTGTGACTTCCTCTGCTTGTGCTGGGAATGGAGAGACACAATGTGCCTGGTCAATTTCCACTGTCAAAGGTTGTCAATTACATTTCCAGACTGAAGTGGATCCCTGCCATCTGCACATCCTGAGGCTCCTGATGCAGCAACACTGGCAGGTCCTGCAGCACCCACCACAGGTTCTTGTGCAAACTCATTCAGCTCCTTTGCAGTGCCATGTAAAGCCATGCAGGCAAGATTGAGGCCCTGGCCACCTGCATCCTCCAACTCCTCCTGCTGAAACCTGACTTCAGATGAGGGTGAACATGTGTTTAGGAAGAGAAGCTCAGAGCAACTGCATGCACCCAATTTAAGCATGGCATACAACACCACAGTTCTGTCATGCACCCCAATGGCAACACTAAAAATAGGTCCATTTGCCTAAAAAACTCCATGACTTAACCCTCACCTCTTCTTTTCCTGCCAGAAGTCATTCTCCTTGCTTTTTAGTGATGATGCATCATCCTGCTCCCAAAGTGTCTTCTTCTGTCTTGTAACTTCTTTCTGTTTGTCTTCCTCTTGAGAATTACTCAATTCTGTCACATTCTAGAAAAGAGAAATATCAAGGATCTTTCCCTCAACTCGTATTCAGAACATGCAGTAACAAAAGTCCAACCCCAAACATACTGAATCCATAATACATTAAATAAATTATTGTGAAAGCAAATAAACTATAATATATGAAAGAGAAGAAGCATTTGACCTTACTGATATTGACCTTGGATTTAGTCAGAACCTCCTTAAAACAATTAATGTGATGGTACTGAACTTGGAAATTATGAGGGAAATCATTCCTGCATATAAACCATGGTCTAACTTAGTCAGGTACCTCTACCTTGTCTTCTGCCTGACATCAGACTAAGATGGCTGACTACCTTTTTCACCTTAATCCATCTGCTAAAATCCTCTAGTGAATTAGCTAACTCTATATGCTAAGATAACAAAAATGCATTAGCAAAGGCAAAGCTAACTCCTAGTTCTGACTCTAGTTCCATAAGAAACTCACCATTATTCCACTTCCTTCGGTGATGGAGGAAGAAGTAGAGAGGGGCTCTGTACAGCTTGAAGAAATGGTGAATGGAACTACAGTATCTTCAATTATTTTGCGCTCCTAGTTGAAGATATGGGGGTGGAAGAGGAAGGAGTCAAACATCATACTTCTCAAAAAGAATAATGGTTACAAACATCAAAAACAGAAGTATAGTGTTAGGTACCTAGATGTCAGCTGAGGTTAACAATCTGATCCTTAAAAGTCCTTAAAAGTCCACAGCATGCAAGTCTAAGCTTAATATGTAATGGCAAGGAGTTCTAATACAGAGTTATATATCCTCTGATCCCCTTTTACTTGTACCGTATCTTTCTTGAGATAGGTTGACCAGAACTGGACACAGTATTCCAGCTGGGGTACAGCACTATCTTTTGTGTCCTATTTTCTAATCCATTCTTTAAATGGAATAGAGTTATTATTAGCATAGAATTAATTGAAATTATTCCTTTCAATGTTGTGTTTGCCCTCAGCTTTCTCTGTAAGCATCTCATTACATCACTACAAATACCAAGATAACAAAGAGTAGTAAATCAGCAAAGGCACATTCATTGACCTATAGATTCATATTGGGAATGTGGCCCAAAGTCTATTTTTCTGCTTCCCCCTTCCTTAATCCCTATATCACAGTCTTCCTAGAAAACTGCCTGCAGGTAAGCATATGCTATTTAAGTAATGCTTAACCATCATTACAATTTGCTTCTCATCAAGATCACGAAGATGATACTATTCAAGCACTGCCCATGGGATATTAAAATTACCCACAAGAATACACAAAAAGATTATTAGAAACATATAACCAGTGTCAATAACTTAGGAAACTAAGCTTTTCCAGGCTCACTGGAGTAGGAAAACAGAAGGAGATGGGCACACAGGAAAAACAAGGACACCAATCCTTTTTTTTTCTTTTTTAAATTTATACAACAGAGAGATTCCAACTTTTCCACTGTCAAGATGTTCTCTCACAGATGACTTAGTATCACAGATGACTTATTTCTAGAGATAAAATCCATGATGGGATGTAGGAATCACAATACTGAGTAATGTATTTCTTAACTCCCTGTTGCCTTGTACAACTCACAGCCTTAAGACAAGAAAAGGATCTTTAAAAGCCAGTAACAAGCAAGTAGGAAATGCTGAGGAAGGGGGTATGGGGTGGTGCTTAAGCCCCATTCCAAAAGCCAGTGTGGTCCAACAACAAACCATGCCAACCACTTTTTTTTCCATCAAAAGTAGAAAGAGAAGGTGATGGTGGACAGCCTTTTGGGTCCAGTGTCTAAAGCACTCAGCATTAACATGGGAGACCCGGATCAAATTCCACCTTTGCCTATCTTGGAGCTGATATTTGAACCCCTATCTTCCGCTACTCAAACACATTTATCATTGGGCTACTGTAGCAACAGGTCCAGCACACTAAAAGGAGGGGAGGGGCGGGGTAAGGGTGTGTGGCACTGCATGTATCCAAGTGGCTGTGACTAGAACTCTCAGCAGCAAACAAGTGCAACCACAACAGCTCCCCCCTAATCCATTACTGGGTGACCAGGGACTAAAAACAGCAGGCTATAGTCATTTTTCATCTCTTTCAGACCCACTGAATACTTAAGTATATTATGCAAATATAATAGTTTCAACAGGATAAACTGAAAGACACCCCCCCCCCAAATAACCTTGTTATTAAAGCACTCGGTTTGGAGGTGGGAAATCTGGATCCAAGTTCTTGCTTCAGTTACACTCAGAAGGAGAGATCGGAACCAGCATCAATCTCTTGGTGAGAACTCTATCCCCTCAACTAATTGGGCCTAAGGGCATTCCCTTCATCCGGCTGTATCTAATGTAGGTTATGTCTACCTACTGCATGAAAATGCTTACTGAAGCTGACCCTGTGGTTCAGAAAGGCAGGCCACAGCTAGTTGGAGAATCTTGCCAGAGCTTGGGTATGACCTGAGTGTTGAACTGTATGCTGCTGTTATGACTAAGCCAGCTTTGTGGATATTCAGAGGCAGAAATGTAGGCATTTAGAGGCATTGAGGTCCTAGAGAGTTTAGCCATGTTTAGGATTACCTGGCAGTTCAGTAGAGCTCTGAGGATCTCAGGGGTGCCTAAATGTTGGACTTAGGCATCTAAATGCTGTACTGAATACTTAAGTCCCTTTACAGATTCAGCCCCAAGCAACCCTTCTAAGAGCAAAAAGGGGGAAAAAAAAAGTAAAACTCCCCTGTACTGAAGCTGCAGAATTATTTCTGAACCCGATGTTTTGGCACATTTTACCTCCTCATAGTATCTACGCTCCTCCTCTTCAACTTCTTTCTGAGCTTTTTCCCATTCTTCTTTCAGCTTGTCTTGCTCTTTCTGGTACCGCTCCTATAAAGAATTTCAGCTCAGTCACTTCAACAGGAAAATTCATACAGCATAGGGAATTCAATCTGCTTCAGTTGAAGAACAGACTGCTAGGATTTAAACGTTGTGATACATTCCATGCATCAGTGAAAGGGAACAAGTAGAAATCTTGTTCATCAGACATACAGCATGCCATGTGAGAATAAGAACCTGAAACACCCCTCCAAGATAGAAAATTTCTTTTCTCTCCCTATCCCCAACATTCTCATCCACGCCTTGGCTCCCATTTTGTTTAGTACTCTCAACCTTACTGTAAAACACCAGGAACATTTAACATGTGATACAAAGTTTGATTAGTTAGAGGTTTCCAAATATTAGTAGCTGTTGGACATGAAATTTGTTTACAGCAATTTAGAAAAAGTCATACTTTGTTAAGGTAGAGTTCTTATAAGCTACCAAAACAGTCCAGTATATTTTAAACATGGATTTTGCATTAATCATTTGGCTAAACTAGTGAAGGAATTTAACTGGACTTTGTAGATATTAGCTTTGTCACTAATCTGATAAAGGTAAGTTGCTGCCAGTACAATTTAATGAAAGATGAAAACCCATGTAGGCTTATAAGATAAATAGGCAATGTATAAAAGTCTGAAGTGGATAAGATGATGATTAGCTGAGTAGTTTATTTTCTTCTTGGATGGGATTATTCCTTAAGAATAGAATCCCTCAGCCCTGTGTGTGTTCTGAATCAGAATATAATCTTTTGAAGAGCTATTTAAAATGCTTTGGCAAAGTTACACCATTTCTACACACAGGGAAGTGGCAAAGTTACACCGTTTCCACCTAACTTTCTTTGCAACATCTTAAGAAATTGATTTACTTTCAGTTTGGTCCCCATGTAGGCTATGGGATGCGTTCTGAGGATGACTTAATTTCTGGAATAGAAAACATTGCAGAAAGAAAAATATACCAAGTATAAAAAAAAAAAGAAAATCAAGAAACAGCCACAATTCATTCATTCTCATCTATTATGAAATATTATTATCCATCACCACAGTCTTAATACCTGCCTAATTTCACTATTATTTTCTTTTCACATTTCTGTGTTAAGTTTCTGTAGTAAATTTTAGTTTTGACACATCAGAAGTTTCTACTGAAGAAAGGGTCTGTTGAAAAATTCACAACCAGCTCCATGTTCATCCAAGCAATTTAAGCTTATTTGATTCATATTACATACTCAAATCTGAATATTTTAACAGAGTCATATAATGACCTGAACTGCTCAAGTAATGAGGAAAATGACAATCTAAGTCAGGGGTGTCCAACCTTTTTGAATGTGGGGCTGGATCATGAACTTTAATCACCCAGTGGAGCAGCGAGTCATATTCAAAGACCTCACAGGAAGCGGTATCACATCACCCTCCGCAAAACGAAAGTACAGTGTTTACTTTCGTTTCCTGTCGCAGTGCTTCAGGCGTCAGAAAACAGCTTGGAGGGCCACATGTTGGACAAGCCCAATCGAAATGAAATACAACTGAACAACAATGGGAAAAAAATTTGCAGTCTCAGTACCTGAAGCAAACGTTCCTGTTCATGCTGCCATCTTTCCTGTCGTTTTCGCTCCTCTTCTGGATCCCAGGACCAGAAATTGAAATGCTTATAGAAATTGAATGCAATTATTAGAATATACAAATGTTACGATACAATCATAAAAAGCTGCACAATGCAGTCACTTTGCCTACTCTAACAAGCAAAATGAACAAGTTAACCTACAAGGAGATTTCAGATTATTTATTATAGCTATGGTTAGCTGACTATGAGTAGTTATTCTTATTTTCCTCATCAATTTAGAATTATTTTTTTGCACCATGTTCAAATGTATTTGCAAAACAATTTATTTTTCTCCACAGCAAGGAACAGTCAAACCATATTGGAAAAAGAGGTATGGACTGGAAGAAATTCTAAAGATAATAAGAATAGCTGCAGAACTTGTGACTTTTTCTACAGTTGCTGATGCAAAAGTACATCAGCATAGTAAAGAAAATCACCAACACCTTATTCTCCCTTGGAATAGTCCCAATGCCACAAGCATCAAAATAAATAATGTATTTGTTCCTACAGATGATATATTTACATCTCTGCCAAAAATAATAATATACAAGTTTTGGTTTATGATATTATTTATACTGAGACAAAACACAGGACCTAATCAGATCAAGAATCCATTGTATCATATAGTATGATATTAAATATTTATTTTCCTTTAAAAAGGAAATTGAGTCCTACAGTTGACATTTTACGTGATATCCTCTTCTCCTAGAGCCACATATCAGGTACTTCCTCAAATGGGAAAAGATACAGTCCACTTTTCCATTATGAATAGTATAAGGAATACAGGCTACACTGTGTTTTAATATATACAGGTATCTTTGAGGGATAATGGATTTTCACCTAACAATCATTTCCTGTCCATAGTTTCTATGCAAGTTAAATCAAGGCAATGTTCAGAAAGACACACAGACCCATTCACAAAATGAATGGGAATTCTCAGTGTTAAAACTGAGCATACTTAAGCCTTTGTAAGACCAAGGTTATTTGCATCACAATCTTGTATAATAACATTTCTCCTTAACAGGGGGAAACTTCAACTCCCAGTTTAGACTACTGTAATCTTACTAATATTAGTAAAATTAATTACTAATTAACTGAAGACAGAATTTGCCTCCATATTTGTTTAAAGGTCTGAAGTATTTGGGTCATAGTTATTTTCCTTCAGTCAAAGGAACTGAGTTTCATTATTCCTGCTTGAGAGTACTTTGAGATGGTTTAGCTGCAAACATAATAACTAAATCATAGGGCTGGAAAAGGCCTTAAGAGTGTAATCCAATATCCCTGACATAGATGCAGGTGTTATTATACCTAAACCAGAAAGAAGCCTGGGAGATGTCTATTCACCCTCCTCTTAAAAACTTCTAGTGCAAATCTCTATACTGAACATATGCTGAAAAAGAAAGCCCTGCATTCAAAAGCTTATCTAAATCTATCCCAGAAGTGCAGACAGTCAACTAAAATATATCACTCACAAAAATCCTTGCCTCTTATACTGATTATACTAATATTCTGACATTCGGAATAATGAAAAAAACTACTTACATTTGATTTGTCTCCATTAGCAGAATCAGCTGGAAAACAAAAACTAAACTTAGCTCCTCAAATATTAAAACCCTCAAATATACCTTTTCTTAACGTGAGCTAAAGATCAAAACATATCTGCAGAAAAAGATACAAGGTTTCAGGCCAATTTAATAACAAGACTTGCCCCACAACCAACTGCAAAGAAAATATGTGATAAAATAGATCAGAAAAGTAGACCCTGCACCCTTCACCAGCAAAAGCATTTCTGATATGGCTAGAAATGAGCAGCGCATCAAGATCAGGATCTAATCTATCAGTAGCTAATGGCAGCTACTTTTTGGCCACAGGCATTAGCAGTGTCTGGATATAGAGTGTTATCAGATTTAATTTACTTTTATCTTTTGCTGTTTAATGTGGGGAAAGAAAAAGCAGAGCCAAGGAAGAGGCATCAAAATTATACACTACTCAAGAGCCACAGTTACCAAGAGAACCAATGCCTTTGAAATAAACTGTTAAAAAAAACAGATACAAAGGAAAACATATAAAGGCAAACGATATTCTTTTGGTATCTGAAACCAAAGTATTATATTCATGTATAGTTTAACAGCTCTTTTCCAGCTGTACAAGAGGAACAGGCACTTTCTATTGAAGCAGAAAGTGGAAATCAGTACCAGTGACCATTAGCTTTTACCCCAACCCACATTTTAAGACACCTACTACTTAGGGCAGCGGAAAGGTTGCAGCTACTCTCCGTGCATCATTTACCTGACCGGGAGAAAAACTGTGAGCGTCGCCAGGAGTTCCGAACCTTAAGCGGAACACTGGCACAGGTAGGTGGTTCTAGAGCGGGCGGCAAAACAGAAACAAGAAACACCACTATGAAGAGAAAATCGTCCACCTTCTAGATGTGAACTCACTTAAGTGACAGAAGGGCTTTTTAATAAAATGAATCACTTAAAAGGCTGGTTACAGCTAGGTTAAAATCAGTTTCCCAATGAAATAACTTCAAAAAAATTAGGATTGGAAAGGATCTCAAGGGGTCATCTAGTTTAACCCCCCGCTCAAAGCAGAATCATCCTCATTAAGAGGGTTTCCAGCTAAACTGAAGTAGAATTAAAAGTCATTGCTGGGATATACTTCATCTAATTTTACCCAACACACCTCTAATACATTAGAATGTAATTAAGGAAGTCTGCTCCTGAATCTCTTTTCTTAATTCAAAGTGTTTGTTAGGTTTTCACTCACTCACTCACATTTTTTTTTTTGCATGGTGACTTTCAGCACCATTCTGTGTGCACTAGAGCAAATCAAGCATTTCAGCATAACTGAAAGAATAAAAAATATCTCCAGTCACCTACATGATTTCTGGACTGCCTTCTTGTTTAGTAAACACTTGAGTTACTTCATTTCTGAAATATCTCCCAAGTCTTATACATTTTAGTTTCTACTTTAGCTTCTGTGCACATACATGGCACATGTTAGCTGTAAGGACAGCTGCATATAAACAGCTAAGAACAGAATTTAGCTGCAAAATTTTAATTGCCACGAAAACAAATTACTAAGCCATATTCCTCAGCTTGAAGCAGCAGTACTGGTAAAACATAATAGCCTTGAACATATTAGACCTTTTAACTTAATATCAGCTATACATAAATTAGATTCATTAGATAACACCATGCTGGACTTCCTGATGCGCGCCACATTTTTGAGGTAGTAGTTAAGATTACTGACAGTGCCCACAGAACACTGTCCTAACAGTACTTGTTCAGTTGTAACTTGAAAAATGATCATTTCCCTTTCAAAAACTCCAGCTCAAAGGACCTATATTTTATTTGTAGATTCAACATTAGGTTATTTTTCTTTTTACCCTCTAGCGAGTTTCCAATTACTGCCCAATTTCATTCTATGCAGCTACAGAAATACCCTTTTCTTTTGCTTACCTTGTTGCTCAGAATTCTGCAAAGTAGCTTGGCTAGTCTCAGGCAATTTCTTCAAAAATGGAAATATGATACTTCCTTCTTGTATTAGAGTCTTTGGCTTCCCCATCTGTCCAAACATTTAGGAACAGACAACAATGTATAAATATCATGCATGTGATGAATGTCTAGTTCCACCACATGAAATTTTTAGCTTATTTTTTTTATTAAGACTGAGGAGAAAAACAAAAACTTAGAAAACCTGCACCAAAGCAATGTTCTATTTAAATTGTGGAGACCTTTTTTTGGTTCTTTGCTGCCTCCCATGTGATACTAGAAGTCTTCTGAATATTAAAGGTGCCGCAGGGGAACCCAAATAATTTTAATTGAAATGGCTCTCAAAACAATTCATAGCAGGTTGCCAAATTTAGGAGAAACACCCAGTTGTTTTTACTTCTAACAGCATTGCTTCTCCACTCATCTGGAGCAACTTGATGGTCCCATGCAACTGCTTGAAGCAGCAGCACCCTTTGAAATAAAAAGCTGCAGCAAAAAGCTAGAGCACCTCAGCAGTCCTGTGGAGCAGTCTGCTGTGGCTAGGTAAATCCCCAGTTAATTTGCAAACAGTCATCTTCGCAGGGAGGTAGGGACTTAACCCTGCAAAGCATCTGCGTTTTACCATACTATTCTAGGACTGACATAGATGTACATTTCCTCAGCACAAAGCCTACTATCACCTCAGCTATATGTAGTCACTCCACATTTCAAGACAGTTTTAAAACAAGCTTCTCTGTTTACATACTTTGCACACACTAGTTTCCCTCCTCTTAGGGCCCTGCCACATATTCAAATTAGACCTCAATAAAAACCAGCTATACAGTTGTTATACATTTTCAAGCACTAACTTTGTAGCTGGTTGGCTCTTTTTATAGATAAACATCATTATGCTAATTACTTTGTATGTGTAGCTGGTCTAAATGTATTGTACAATTAACCAGTTAATTGCATAATATATGTAGCATGTGGCAGAGACCTAGAAACATATGGCCCACGGATCAGATTCTCCAGTCTGCTCTTTGGGTGGAGGATTCTTTCTGGAAAGGGACTCTCTGCTATTATAAAGATAGCAGAATCTGCCTGTAAGAGTTGTATCCTGCAAATCTGGCACACAGACACTGAATTTAGAGAAAGAAGTGGGTGTGGTGAAGCTACACTATTTTCCATGAGCATAACATCTCTTATGCCAATCATATAAGCTACGGAAGATTCACAACAGTGAGTATATTCACCCTTTGCAAGACATGCCCTTTGGTTTTTTAAATAAAGTTTTTCACTTTCAGGTGCTCAAGAAGAGTTTAACATCTTGTTTTTGGATTACTGAAAGCAAACTTTCAATGAACAAACTCCTAACTTTGTTATTAGATAACATTAAGATTGTTAGCACACTGAAAGCATTGCCTGTCAGGTCCTTCTCTACACTTGTCTCTCCATAATGGTCTTTTGTACCTCCTGTGTGACCAGGTCTTCTGCTTCTTTCTGCTGTTCTCTCTCGGGTTTCTTCAGGTCTTTATCTTTTGAAGCAGCATCCTCGGACTGGGTAGGAGGAGGAAACTCCGCACTGATCATAGCAGGGCTAGCACAAGTAACAGTTGCCTTGAATTGATTATAGTCTGAACCTAATACACACACAGGAATCACAAATATTTACTTCCTTCTGAAATTAAAAAAAATTAAAAGAAAATCCAATTATGTAAACACTGCCGAGTTAAGACAAAATTCAGCTTGAACCCTCCTTTTAAATCGCACTGACTATGTAGGTGGACCCAACACCTGATCACTAGTGCTTAAACGATCTTGTCAGGGCAAACAGAACGTATTCCTTCAAACATGGAAGTTAATACTGCAATGCCATCTGTCTCTCTATGAGGAATGGATGTCACTCCAGGTCTCCCTATTTTTTCTACTAAAACAAGATAGTGTACTTTCTTTGATTTCCAGTGCTTTGCTCAGAGACAGACTTGAACAGATGCAAATATGATGGCTGAAGCTCATTTCCCATAAGGCAACCTTGAGGCTTGTAGTTTGGGTAAAGGATGTAGGAAATATAGCAGGGAGATGTTGCTTATCCCTCAAGGCAGCACATCATTTTGAATATCACTCCCAAACCAAAGTCTTAACATTTTTTTCTATTATACTTGGTATGACCATCTTTCTCTCATATGTGGACTTTGGCAGTTACACTTGGCTTTTGTGACCTCTAGACTGGCTAACTACGCATTTCACTGGATTACTACTGAAAACTTTTGTTAGTACAGAAATGGGCTTTCTGTTTGCGCAGTTATTGAAGCATTGCTCCAGTGCACTGCAGACATTAGGAGGGCTGCTGATGCAATTAAAGATGTCACTATTTACTTATAACCTACTACCATCCTGTGGTTTACCTAACTGAAACATTGGTCTGGCTCTTTCCCTCCCTTTGTATGGCCAAAGCAGCTGAAAAGAGCAAATAAGCACTAACTCACAGTCCCTGAATTGGAAAATGCAGGAGCTGGAGGCAGAGGGTTTTCAAGGGAGGGCAAAACATGCTTCTTCCATTGGCACTCTAAACTGCTAACTCTTAGGATATGGTGAAAAAGCTCTACTACCATATTCCTTTACATATAAAACATCCTTGAATTTAAAATGCCAGATTTTTTAAACTCCACCCCCAATCAAATAAAGACACTCTTTCAAGGAGGCAATTTCTATGGTTCATATAACAGGTGTTAAATTCAAGTTAAAAATAGAAGTTAATAGGCCAGTTTTAAAATAAATACTGCATTTTTAAAAATCCATCTCTAAGAATATGTTTAAAGAATAAGGCTTTCTTTTTACCTGAAGGATGGGAGTCATATATTTATATTCTAATTGCTGACAACAATCTCATATGTTTTTATGTACATGTACATGTACAGAGATAAATTGATAGGCACATTTTAAAACTTGGAACATCATTTTATTATGAAGTAGCAGTAAACAGAAGATGCTCGAATGTCTTTTTTTTTTTTTTTAAAGACTGAGGGAAAATAGCACTGTAACTTTTAAATTAATTTTAACTTACTCTGAAATAAAATCAATTTTACAAGCATTTTACTTTTTCCTGATCAGGAATCATATGACAGGCCATAAAGTAAGGTCAAAAGTCCATGGAGCACTATTGATTCTATACACTTCTATTTATATAGCCCTGACTAAACGGGCTTCAAAAGTTTCTAAACATTCCCTTTTATCTTTTTTCAATGTCTTGAACATACATCTATTTTTTTTAAAAACTGGAATTGTTATTGCCTTACTACTAATTTTAGTTTTCCATGTTAGATACTGCACTTCCATGCTGATCATTCATATAAATAAGTTACAGGCATAAAAGGCATCAGGCAAATCTGAAAACAATATAATAAATCTAAACCAAATATAATCTTTGCATTTTCTCATGATACCTCTAGATGTCACTGTGAAGACACTTATCCTGACCACTGTGGTAACAAAGAAATGCACAACACAATGGAACTGAAAGAGATGTCACCAGACAAAAGCAGTTTTGCAGCAACAAACCTGGAGAAGTATTCTCTAGATTAATGATTTCTGGCCTTCTAGAATCAGTTTCACATTTTTGGTTGGCTGGTTCAGTTTCTTCTGTTAAGGAGTCCTGTTGAGAACAATTGCAGTGTTTCAAAGAAATAAAAAAGCTAGCAAACAGTATTTATTTCCAGAGGACAGTACTTTCTTCCTCTTTGTAATGCATTTGATTGACATTTCTTTGAGTCAAGCTGGAAACAAACGACTGGAGACTGAATGCATGAACAGTATATGCTACTTTAATTTTGAGTTATTAAGCTGTCACTTCCTTTCCTAAATATGCATCTTCTAAATGTTCATCACCATCTATTATTGTTTATATTAACTTTGGTGTAGCCTAAATAAATGAAATAAAAATGAGAGAATATCTAGAGTTGGAGAGGAATGTACATTTCATTCCGTTTTTGTAATGCTTATTAATTTATGTTTTACTAGGATGTAAAGGATTTGACTAAGTTACATTTTATATTTTTCTAGCTAATGTATCTAGAGTAACCTACCTCCTATTATAGAATCACAGAAAAGCAGAGTTGGAATGGGGTTAAGAAAGTCATTTAGTTCAACCCCTGCTCAAAGCATTTGAAGCTTGATAATGAATTTGCCAAAATCTCTGATTTTAAAAAAGGCAAAGACTAAAGCATTTTATTTATCCCTACACTGTGCAAATCCTCTGTTCCCTCACTGGAATTGCACATGATCAATTTCAAAAGGTAAAAAATACTTTGAAAAGATATGATAAAACCATAAGCCAGTAATCCAGATCACTTCAAAAGCCATCTTTCCTAATTAGAAAGCTGCACGAGGAAACTTTGAGAAGGATTCTCATGGGATTCTCAAGTAAAGAAGTAGAGGGATAACAAGTTCTGCATCTTGAGTAGTGACAGCCCATGGGGCAGTAGCCTGGTCACTTCCTCTAACTTCATTGTTCTATTTTAAGGGTAGATTTTGAATCCTTCCTTCCTTACAAAAGTCACCTGAATCTGGCAGCTCCTCTAGGGTCTAAATGTATGCAGGGCAACTGAACCTCTGCAATATGGCTCATTGGCAGAGTTAAACCTTTAGAGACAAAGCACAGACCTCCACCAGTTGAGGTAATGGAATATTGATTGGCAGTAGCCATCAACCAAAACTTTCCAAAAGTATTTCAGCTTGAGACAGGCACCCAGCACAAACATTTTCAAATGGAATTATTAAACCCTGGCAACGTATTAAGCAATGGAAAACAGGGTCTTATAACAAAAAGTATTCTGCAGTCAGAAGTGTCACTACTAGCTCTGCCCATAATCACTATATCTGAGTTAGAGGCACATTTTGGTGACAGAGAAGATCTCTTCATTCTAAGCAAGATATTAAGATATGGTAGCTCTTAAAATAGAGAATAAAAAATGAGCCAGTTGGTGCAGGAAAACTGAATTTTGCAATGACATAATGCAGACGTTATCTGGCTGCTCATGAGACTTAACACCTTTCAGTTGCTGAGCAATTAAATATCATTGCTAATTAACTGGCAAGACTGAAAAAGAACATTAGTAGTCAGGTTCACTGGAGGAAAAAAGCCTGCATTTATTCCAATCCTTTGGGATTCCATATAATTTAATATTTTATAAAATTACCATAGTTTTTTCATATATACATTGTATGCTGTATTAGAAATATTATACCAATAGAAACAATGCTCCTCCCTTTCTACTACATAATCTGTATTAATCTCTATTAAAAAGTGCATGTATTCTTAAATATGACTTTTTTCATAAACCACTTTACATTGTCACTGTTCTGAAATGCAAATGCTCTTGAAATATGCTAGCATATCCAATTGCATCTAAAAAAAAAAAGAGCTCCATATAGCATGTTTTGGAAAGGTATTACATTTTTCTGGAGAATTTATGCTTGCCTTTATGTTTATGCTCATTCACATTTATAAATGAGATGATAGTATTTATCCATACTTGTAGATAAACCTCCCAGGTGTGGAGGGCCCCAGTGAAGCTCTCTGCACCTCTTAAATCTTAACTTTAGTCAAATGTAGCTGAGGAGGAAGAGCTACCATTCAGGACAGCCTCAAAGCCGAACAGGACAGTACAGAGCAGTTCACTGTGGATGCATAAGAGGAAGGGGCTACTGGGCAACCGTTTTGTACAAATTCCCTAGAAAAAATCCTTCCGTGGGAGGTGTGGATAGAATGGCTGAAATAAAAAGGCTAATATAACAGCAAATGTATCCTAACAGATTTTTAGTACACTGGTTCTGTCCCTGTAGATCTCTCAAGGGCAGTGAATTTTGTTCAGTGTGGTAGACTATTTTTATGCTTCCTTTTCAAAAACATCCAATGATGCAGTTATTCCTAATATTTAGTTCAATAAGTTGTGGTCAGTGATGAAAGGTTATTTTATATTTTGGTTTAATTATGAATGAACCAGCAATAAAGCATAGCAACTCCTCCATCTGAAATAATACGTTTCATGAAGTGATTTGCGAGATTGGTTGTACAGATATTGAATGCCAGTTTGGGACTAATATAAATGAATTCATTTTCTTTCTGACAGATAATATAGGTACCTAGCTAAATAGGATTGGGGCCTGTGCCCACTTAATTATGACCATACCGATCACACATAATTAGCCTGCCCTTGTGGCAAACAGATTTCTGTTCGTAAAATACAGAAGAAAAAAATAATGATAATTCAGAACCAAATCTAGGACAGAATATTACTGAGCTGAGAATATAATTAACCTACTAGAAGGGCAGAAAATGGAAAAAAAATGAGAATATAGATTTATTTATCTTTAATGCGTATGTATTAGTTGAAACTTCTTTTATCCAGGGGTCAGCAACCTTTCCAGGCTGTGGGCTGGATTGACCTGCTTCAGGTCGGGGCAGTTTGGAGCACAGAGGTAAGACCCAGCCACTGCCACCACTTTTCCTTGTGACTGCAAAGGGAAAGTGTTCAGCACTGCTGTTTTTCCCCACAGCAGCATGGAAAGAGTATCCACAGGCAGAACAGCAGGGCAAAGCGACTGCTGATAAAGCCCCACCACCACTGTGGGGGAAAGTGCTGGCTGCATACACTCTTCCTATCCCACTTCAGGGAAAGCAATGGTGTTGGGTTCTGCTGTTGTGCAGCCACTGGGAAAAGTGGTGGTGGTGGCACCTGTGTCCTAGCACCCGCCTTCCCACTGCATCCCTGCCTTCATCTGATTTGAATTGGGTCAATGCAGCTGCTGAAGCCCCACATCCACAGGCCACATCAAATGGCTTCACAGGCTCGCTGTAAGTTGCTGCCCCCTGCTTTCACCTAACAAGCTAAAATAACAACAGCGACAGTTCAGTGAACCTTGTGACACAGCTATCCAGCTAAAGCCAACAAAAATACAACAGAGAAAATTAGGAAGTAATGGCTTTTACTGAATTGAATTTTCAGTAACAAAATGAATTTGCTGCTATATGTATTAATACTGACAAGATTAATATTGGCTCAGATACTTTCATCTTGCAATGACTGTTTTAAACATACAATGATTTTCCCAATGGAATGCTAGGAATTTAGTCAAACCTTAAAACCATACATAATTTGGGATTGTAATTGAAACAAGCTTCTCATAGCAACTTGTTTGGACGCCTGAGAATGAGCAGCTAACAGTGACATAAGCTGGGCCTGACATAAGCATGGTGGCACATTATGCCACTGCAACACTATTGTCATCACTCTTTTGCCTGCAGTCATGTAAGTGTTGTAGTCAGATCAGCTATTAAAGCCAAGAGCCACCATGGGTCAGCAGCTGACTGGGAAGTTTCTACACATTTAAATTCATACAGAACAATCCTAGAGCTGGAAGTATAATTTCTCATATGATGTAAAGCTAAAATCCTGATCGCTAGTGGATAAGGACCACTGGCAGATTAACATTTACTGGGGTGCTGGGCAAACAGACAATTGGAGGCCCCCCACCAAGCAAGGGCAGGTTCCCTCTTTGCCTGCCAGGGAGCCCGCCTCCTCAGTGTGTCCAGAGTGAGTTCGGGGGCATGCGTGTTGCTGAGGTGAAAGCAGTCCTGGCCCTGGCCCCTCTGCTGGTGTGTATCATGCAGCTGGAGCTACGGTCCCCCCTGGCTGCAGGATGAGCCAGAGCTGGGGCTGGCTTGGGCAGAGGCACAAGCTTTGCTGCCAGCTTGCCACCTCCCTTCTGCCTGTCTCTCTGCTGACCTGGGCAGGGCAGGGCTGTCCCGTCCTGTCCCAGCAGCCACCTGCAGGCACCAGATAGCAAACAGCAGAGAGCAGAAGCAAGGCCATCCATGGGGCCTCCTGGCAGCAGATGGCCCCAGGAAGCTGCTGCAGCCTGCAGGGAGCCCTGCACCTACACCTAGCCTGGCTGAAAGGGAGGAGGAGTGTGCTGCCCGCCCCCGATGCCCACAGCCAGGATGCCCACCTCGTGAAGTCTTAACAAGAGCTACAGGCAAGTCACTCATTCACAGAGTCATGGAACAGACACTTTAAATATAATGATGTCATTGAGCATGTCTACACATGCATTAAGGTGTTTTTTCTAATGTGCATTAAAATTTAGTACTTCCAATATGAGGTATGAAAGAAATGCACATTAGGCTGCCTTAATGAGCAGTAATGAATGCGCATGGTTTTGAAGTGATGCTTAATGAGCAGTAGCCTATTTTACTGCACATTAGCATAATCACACTTTTTTATGTGACACTTTATAGCACTTTTACACATGCTGTGGGAGAAAAAGGGGGCAGTGCTTTAATTAGAGTGATTCCGAGAGCCTGGAGCCTCCAAGAGCTTGTGCCTGGCACACAGGAGATCAGGGAAGGTATAGGCAACACCGTGGCAGACAAAGCAGGAAGCAGAAAGCAGAGTGGCAGATCAGGAAGGAAGCATAGGACAGGAAGTAGAAAGCAGAGCATCAGATTGGCCAGGGAAGGGGACTTGAGTGGTACTCGGGGAAGATACAGGGCTAATTTGTGCCTGCCAAAAATACTGGCCGCTACTGCTCTAGAAATACCTGAAAATGTTCCTCTCTAGTACTCTTCAGTTGTGTTCATTTCCACTGTAGGCAATATTGTTGCAAAATCTTTCAACAATCCATTCCATACAACCATATTTGGGCAGTAACAGTGCAACCCCCAAACAAGTTTTCAGTTGCTGGTTGTTATCAGTACAATGTAAGCTCTCCTTTTCCTATTACTCCTTCTGTTGGAAGAAGGATGTCTGGGGCTAAATTGGTACATTTGTGTAAGCTCATGAATGGGATCCCCTGACCCTCACAAAACCCATATCATATCGCTCTATGAAGTGGTATAGCTTGATCCAACATCTGCTACTAGAGTACACCAGAGATCAGCTGAACTGCTTTACTACAACACTACACAAAGGAAAGAAAAATATGTCTAGAAGACGGTGCATAATTTATTTGACAAGTGAACTGAAATATGCCTAGTCTATTTGACGAGTGAACTAAAACAGCAGGAAGCAATCATGAAAAGGAAAGAGGAATGACAGGACAGAAAAACAATAAGGCAAACAGAACAGGAAAGGGGAAGGACCAGAGATAAAATGATATACAGCAGGTAGGTGAATATGCACCATACCTACATGTGCATGTATTCAGGCACACACATACACAGGATGACAACACAAATCAAATTAGGAGAATAACAAGAAACAAAACCCATCCCACTAGAAACAACATAATCGCTGGCAAATAGAAGTTCTGTTTCTAGTGAATTGTATTCGAAACCTGGATATGGAAGAAATGGAAAGAAAGCTCTAAATCATCTGACTGGAAATTAGAAAATTGGGGAAAAATAGGGTAAGCAAGTAAATAAAATAATTTCAGTGCTTAAAAAAATTCTGACTGATATCCTTTATTTTCAACCATCCCAAAGGAAAGTCCAGACAATTCTTTTGCCATTCTATTTTTAGAAAACTTGGCTTTCATATCTTGGTTACTTTTATTTTTCTTGAAATCTGGAATAGGGGATCAGGGCCAAATATCAGATAAGGAGGTTTATTATTAGTTTGCGTGATGCAGAAACTAAGCACATTTTATGCTAAATCAGACCTGTAGAAAGAGGAATCCCTTTGTCTTTGGAAAAAATATGCCACATGGCTTATCTTCTAACAAGGAGGAAGATGGGGTGAGCACTGCATTACTAACAATTCAATTAGCTAGAAAAGAATCTTAAAAAACCTTGAATCTATATTCTCTCACAGCTCAATGCATTATTATCAATATTTATCAAAGTAAGCCCAACTGCAATCTTCTTCCATGCCTTCCTGTGCTACAACTGAGCTTTGTAGTTAGATTTAATGCAAAAATACACAACTCTTAAATTTTGATTTCATAGCTGCACGTTTACCTACGTATACAAAGTTGTGCTGTCAATAACAATTCAGAACTCCCTAGGTTAGTGATTCAAGATCACTGCAAGGATCAGCCATTCATTGTCAGAGGCAACCCAGAGCCACAGGAATACCATGGCATGGAGTTCCTTGTGGATCTTCTTAGAGTGTCTTATTCCAGGCTGTCTGAAGACTCAGGCAGACATCGTTATATTGAAAAGGCAGGGCATAATAGCAGCTTACAGACTAATTAATTCAGAGACACATATGATTTTGTAAGCAACAGCTTACCTTGTCGGATGCTATGAATGGACCTGCAGGGAGCAGGGCTTCTAAATAGAAAGCTGAAATTTAAATACATAAGATATAGAAGGAAGGGTGGGGAGGGAAAAGGGGGCACTGCTAAGAAGGAAAACCATAAGGACATAGGGGTTATAAAAGCTAGCACAAGTAACAGGGATCATTACATTGATTGTGCTTGGTTCATGTGTCAAACTTTTCTTCATAACCCAAAAAGCTATACAAAGCCGCTGCTATTTTTTTAATGAAACGAATACAGAACCTGATGCAATCACAGTAAAGACCTAGGCTACCTAGTGGCAATGGAAACAGGGAGAGAGAAAGAAATATCTTGTTGAAAAAAAACCTCCACAGATGAACAAAAGGACCAGAAGTGGACTCAGAAAACAAGGGTCTTAAGCTTAGTGCACTGAGTTCGTCTCCCTGTACAATACTGCCTCTGCATTCTAAAACTAATCTGGTTTCTTTTTCCTGGAAACAAAAATACTCTAGGAATGTTAACATTAGTTTATTAGAAACTGGAAAAACTGCTGATCCCATCATGAAACTGAAGTCACAAAATCCTGAGTCAGAACTCTAGAAACGGTATGATGTGGGTGCCTATTTTATTCTCTCAAAGATTCCATATCATGTTAACTCTGTGGTTATTTTCATTATTTATAATTGCCAGAACTGCAGAATCAAGTGTGTATTCAAAGTCAGCTGCAACCCTATCCTACTTCTGAAGTAAGGTTCATTTCATTACTACTCTCCAACCATCCTCTACACTTCCATCTTCCTACCTTCCTGCTGTCACTTATTCTTGACTCCATACCAGTCCCATGACAGTCACAGAGAAGTAGGGCTTGAAGAGACCTCCACAGGTCATCTAGTCCAACCCTTTGCTTGAGGCAGGACCATCTCTATCCAAACCATTCCATACAACCATAATCTAAACCAGGGGTTGGCAGCCCCCAGCTTGTATGCCAGAAGAAGTAGGTCTGTTACCAAGAATGAGCCTATATTCTATAGGCAACAGCAAAATGTCACACATCCTTAGAAACAGTACTCACACAATTACCTATCTAGCTAATACCCTGTAATTTAAAGGGAATAAACTTCATTATCATTCCTGGCTTTTGTAATTCATTTGGTACTTCTGACATTGTATTTTGTTACATAGTAAGAAAGACCCAAATCCACTTTCCCTTCATGTTTCTTTTTCCTGGAAGAGAGCTTGCTTTGTTTTTTGTTTGGTTTTGGTTCGAGTCCTGCTGTGATGTGCTCCAGTTTTTTCTGCCTCTCTCTAGTGAGAGTGAGAGGGATAAAAAGTTAAATTAATACAAGTCTGTACAGTAAGGTGGCCAGGAAACACAGTGACCCCATGTATTTTGATAACTTGCCTCCTTTTCTAATATTTCCTGATAATGGAATGATGAATATTTGAATGCTAAAACTGCCAGCATATTAACATCTGTTAGTATGAAGGTGGAAAACTGAGACTAATTATAATGGCTCACACACTCCAATTATGTGGTTGATCTAATCAGCTAACATTAGTAGAAGGACTGAATAAAACCTGTACAATAGCTGGGACAGAGTTAATTTCTCACTTGGACCCAGTGAAATGTGCCAGCACAGCTGAAGCATGCATATCAGTTACATGACATCCCAAGCAAGAAGCCAACTGCAAAAAGTTCTTGAATCCTCTACCTTTCCATGGCAGCAATTACTTAAAAAGTATAATTTCTTTGACCTGAGCTGATCCTCTTGTCATAAAACAAAATATAATCACTTGGCTTTCATTAACTTAGTGATGAAATGCATTGAGAAGGAAATCTGGCAGAGAAAGTAAGGATGATGCATTCACTTTTGCTCTTACTGTTGTTTCTTTGTGCGCACTGTGAGGGCTAGGCCTTTGTAAACTGAGCTCAATGCTAGTGATGTCCTGCTTCAACTCTACAAGGTGCCCGTCCTCTCTGGCCACACCTTCACACTTGAGAGATTTACTTGGCGAAGGGGCAAACATTACTGTCGTATATTCTTTTTCCTTCTCTTCTTCCACTCCATTGTACGTTTCCCCATTCATGCTGACTTTTCCATCTACCTGCAGAACACAGTTAAATAAATACGCTGAGGAAATAACAAAAAACATCAAGTTGGCGTGTATTTATTAATAAATAATAATCTGTACAGTACTAGTAGTGTATTTAGGATTATTCAGTACACAAAATTAGAGGCAGTTCCTGCCAGAAATAATTTACAATCAAAATACAGACACTTAGAGGACAAGATAAATAAGGAAATCCAGAAAAGGATGATATACTTTTGTTCTCCCATTGAATTATAAGCACACTTTGAGGGTATCACAGCAAGAGCAGGTTTTTAAGAGGATAATAGTTAGAGTAGTAGTTCAGGGTAGAGTTGGGACAGGTAAAACAGACTATACATGGGGAAGCTTGAACAAAAGCACAAAGAACAAGTGTGTAACTCTTAAGAAGGATAATAATTGCGAGTCAATGTTTAAATGCACTAAAACCCCCCCAATCATAGGAACGGTTCTAAACAGATAGAGCAGCTTGGCAAGGTGGCTTCATATTACATTTTAAAACTACCAACAGAATTTGAAGCACTACTCTTCAAAGCATTTTGTACTAAACACGTTGGTTTTGTCTTGCATCAAGAGAGGCAAGGATGCTTACCAGTTACTAATTATACTGATGAACTGCTATGTAATCAGACAACTCACCACAATATTAGTGCATTGTGTGCTCTGGAATTTAGTCGGTTTAAGGGAGCCAAACCAGCAGGACTTAGCTTAATGTTTTGTTGTCTTACTGATCACAATATGAAAAGAAGCCAGCAACCTTCCTCCCCTTCCAGAGTCAAATGATGGCACAGGTAACAAGAATTCCTAACAGGCCACACTTTTGTAGAAGGGCAAATGGTCTGATATATAATAGGTATTATATCTCTTAAAAGAAACATTAGAAAAAAGTTGCATATTTATTTTACTATTTATTCGGTTCAAGCCAACATTCCCTTTGCCCAGAGTTTGCAGCTTCTCAATCTGAACCATGAATTTAGGGAAGGAGGATCAAATTAGCACTACCTGCACCCCCAATAGTATCAAAGAGTCCAACGTGGACCAAAGTCCCATCGTGCAAGTCACAATACGTGCAAACAAAAACACTCGCTCAAAAGAGCTTACAATCTAGATACAGTAATACAGAATAGATGGATACAAAAGAAAGACAGGAAAAGCACTGGCTAACAATATCATGATACTGTAATTAAAGAAATCAGTAGCCATCTCAGTGCACACATTTCACAGCTGTAGATGAGATGGTAAAGATATGGCAGCTGAGATTAATTTTAAGGAAAGAGTTTTGAAGGACAGCAACTTAGTTGGGCTTTGCATGTCTTTATAGGGAACTTCCATGGAGAAAGGGATGTCTCCATGGAAAAAAGGTTTTTGAGGGGGAAGTCTGATTTCTGGCAATGGGCTATTAATTATTGGCAGAGAGCTTATATGGACTGATGCCCTATACGAGATGTTATATAGGACATATGAAATGTTTTTAAATGGCTAATCAGCAAGAACTGCATAAATAACAATGCATGCAAGAACAAGCTCAGACTTAAGCTATTCCTTGGAACATTAGGTTGCAGATTATAAAGGACATGAGGACATTCAGCAAGGACATAAACAACAGAGAAAAGGACTTTGCAATAAACTGGCACATTCTTTTAAAGTAAATTGCATACAGTTTCCCATCTTCTTCCATGCATTTTTCTCCATTCACCTGGTAATGGACAACTTAATTTCCTATTAATGACAAGTTCAGCTTGCTATACACAACAATTCCTGGTCAAGAGCAAACTGCTCATCCACCTGACTCTTCCTGTTCCTATGACTGGTCAAGGGTCTGCTCTATATATCAAGGTAATTCAGAGAACCACAAACTCTGAAAGACCTGAGGATGACTGACATATTTTAAAAGTCTTAAATAAGCCAAAGCAAGCCTGTGCACAGATAATATGCGCATGCATTTCAAACACTCTTATTATTGCTCAAGATAAAAGCACTCCTGTACTTTCCCTAACCATGTCATCTACCCAACTCATCATTACTCACAAAACTTAATCCTGAATACAAATGTGGGCAAGTCTCAAATCCACAACTCCCTTGGGATTCTCTGTTGTGTTATCTAGTAGACAGGTCATGAAAGTTTAAAAAACAAAAAATCCAGAAAAATACTGCACAGTTAAAACCCATCCATTGTAAATGTCACTATTTAGACTAAGACATTTCTCTATTTATATTACGGAGTGAAAGCAAACGTTTGAATGATCAGAACAGATGCTCTGGCTGCAGAATTAAACAAACATCCTTCTCTCCTCCTGAACTGGAGCAAGTCAACACATTGCCATTAAAGAAAAGTATCATAAATAGATCTGTGTTTTAAACAGGGTAAAAAAAAATGTATGACTTAATTCTTTCTGGCATAATTCTTACTGAGATAGATTTCATGGTCCAACCTAAAGTAAACAACTGAACCCTGAGCTTGCCCAAGTATAACTGTTTTTCCCCTTTTTCATGTTATGGACAAAAACTAAAAGAATGAGAATTAGAAAAACAACCAAAGATAGATCCAGGTCTCACTCAACAGGAACGGTAAAAGTCAGAGGTTAAATCAATTAAAAAAGAAACAGGAATTACTAGTTTCATATTTCAGTAAGTCAGCATGAAGCATCTTGCAGTTAGCACTGGAAATATGTATATGTCCATAAGAACTGCCCTTAATTTCAATGGGAGATAGTTCAGAACTGAAGAGGCTGTTGGTACTCAAAAGCATTCATTTTCATATTGACACAAAATGGGATAATACCTCATTTCAACCATCATTTACCCCAGTAACAAAGACTTGCAGATTTTAGGTCACTTTTCACCCAGAAGCTTCATACTGACTAAATGTCTCCCTGCACTAAATATTTAGCCATTTTGGCTGACAGTCTCCTTGTGATATAGACTTTTTCTGGATTTCATGGCAGCATCGGCCATGAGTGCCCTGAGTACTCACCACCTCCTGCTGCCACTGCCAACAAGGGCTGTGCGCCATGGGGGGGGGCTGTGGGGCAGAAGTGTGTGTGGGAGGTCCCTACAGCCTCCTACTCCCTCACACCCACTCCCTGCCCACCAAGCTCCACTGTCCTGTAGTCCCTCTGGGCAGAGGCACCATGCTGCCCCCAGCCCCATGCTCCCTTTCCCAACCAGCTGCAGCACCCCTTCTGTCTACTCCTGCAACTTCCCTACCTGGTGCCTGGAGCAAATGGGATGCTGGGGAACCTGAGCAGGTCCCTCAGTAGCTGCAGCAGTAGCAGCAGTAGCAGCCACCCCACCCAGAAGCTGCATACTGGATGGGCCAGGCCTCTCCATGCATGAAAGTGGGAGCGAGGCGTGCGGGCTGGGTGAGGTACAATTAGTTATAGGTGCCTGCAGGCCAGATGAAATTGCCTGGTGGACAGATCTGGCCTGGAGGCCATATTTGCCCACCCTTGGATTAAAGTAACTTTTATTTCTCATGACCCCATCTGCTGTTTCTGTGACCCCCATTTGGGGTCACGACCCAGAGTTTGGGAACTGCTGTCCTACACTCTAAGAAATCCAATGCTACTTCGAAACCAAATTCTTCCAGTCTGTCTCTCTAATTTCATGAAGAAAATTACAGTAAAATATTAACGTTACATAGTCGAGCACTAAAGCTCAGAAACACCAGAATGAAAATCATCTGTGCAACCTTAATTCAACCCCCTTCCGCATACACATTATGATCCAGTCACACTATATGACCACATAATTCTTGACAACAGGATTTTTGCACACATAATGAGCAGCTATTCAGGGATTTGTTGGTTGTTCATTCAGAGGTTTCATGCCTCATTTACTACACACCATTCAAATTCCGCTCTGAAGACAAAACTATTAACTTTTTCATGGTCTTTTCTATGGTGTTCCACATCATAGTCTTGAAATGTTTTATAAACATTAATTAATTTTAATACACCTCCTCCCTGTGAATTGAAGGGTTAGTATATTACCCCATCTTACAAATAGGGACCTGTGGCACAGAAAGATTCATGTCAAAAATATCTATTAGTTATTAAGTGACTAACCTGAGTTTGCTAGGAACTCATTTTTCTGAGAATTTAGGACTGACAATTCCAGGTTGTTCCCCAATTCCTTAACTCTAAATTGTGCTTCTATGCATAAATTCACATGATTTATGTTAGGATTCTTTTCCCTTTACATTGCTTTTGGATAATACAGCATGTCCTACCTTAAAGTTTTTTAAAACCTGCTGTGTGTTTTTGGGTTGTGAATAAGGCTTGGGTGTCAGCATAGGCACAGGCTTGGAAACAACAGTTTTGCTGGGAGACATGTGGCCTGTTGAAATGCTGGCTTCCATTTCACCGGTGGGAACAATGGTTGCTTCAATGGTGGCAGTGTATTTTGGAGCAGGCAGCGATTGTTGTCGTAAGTATCTCAGAGGATTTGGGTCTTTAGGTGGGGATGATGAATTTGGCTCCACTGAATGGCTTCTTTCTAGAATTTTTGGCATCTGCAAATGCTCAAGGACAGCTTCGCTAATGGTGAATCTCTCAATGTACTGCTGTAGGATATTTTCAGCCTCCTCATGTGACCTTGCATTCTTGTATGCTTCATGTAGCTCTTTTTCTCTTCTCTCCCTGTGTGGGATGAACATGAGAAATTATAATTCCATACACAGTTACCTAGAGTTACAAATGTGGGCTGAGCCTGATCTGGAATAATTTGGACAAATTATTCACAATGCATTATAAAATTGGTTCATTTTTTTCCCTCGTGTCCCATATCAGAAACATGGCAGTAGCTACACACCATACCTGAAACATACAGTATTTTTAAGACACTAAATTGCATTCCAGTAGAACAACCTACTTCTCCTCCACAATTTCTCTGTAGGTCTTGATGCTTTTCCTTCGTTCACCTGCTCCATCACCACTCAATAATTTCTCCATCTTTTTCCTCTCTGCTTCTTTTTTTATTAGGTCCTGTGAAGCACTTCTTCTGCGACTTTTCCACCGTGCCAGATCCTAAATAAGACACAGTACATGTTCAGTGTTAACAATAGTAACAGGGCAAGTCCACACATTCATTAATGCGCTGTGGTTACAACTCATTTAGGTTAGTACTTCTAATAACAGGTACTAACTGAATAAGCAGCAACCAGAGCTACTGTGCAGTAGTGCAGGTGCACATTTTTTTTGTGACACTAATGCACAGTAGATTATAGTTTCACAGTTGGTAGGATCAGAAGGGACCTGAGCAGATCATCAAGTCCAATCCCCTGCTATGGGCAGGAAAGAATGTTGGGGTGAAATGACCCTGGCTAGGTGTCTATCTAGCTTCCTTCTGAAGACCCCCAAGGTAGGAGCAAGCACCACTTCCCTTGGAAGTTGGTTCCAGATCCTAGCCGCCCTGACCGTGAAGTAGTGCCTCCTGATATCTAGCCTGAACCTACTCTCTGTCAACTTATGGCCGTTATTCCTCATTACTCCCAGTAGTGTTCGGGGGAACAGGAACTCTCCCATTGCCTGCTAGTCTCCTTTGGCCAGTTTATAGACGGCCACCAGATCCCCTCTCAACCTTCTCTTGTGGAGGCTGAACAGGTTCAGGTTTCGTAGCCTCTCCTCGTAGGGCCTATCCTGCTGCCCCCTGACCATGCAAGTGGCTCTCCTCTGGACCCTCTCCATGTTGTCCACATCCCTCCTGAAGTGCGGCACCCAGAACTGGATGCAGTACTCCAATTGTGGCCTGACCAGCGTTGCATAGAGGAGGAGGACCGCCTCTTTGAACCTGCTCGTGATGCATCTGTGGATGCATGACAAGGTGCAGTTAGCCTTCCCGACTGCGTCCCGACATTGGCGACCCATGTTCATTTTGGAGTCTATGACGACTCCAAGATCCTTTTCTGCCTCTGTGCTGATGAGAAGGGAGTTTCCCAGCCTGTAGCTATGTTGCTGGTTCTTTCTCCCTAGGTGCAGTACCCTGCACTTGTTAGAATTGAATCCCATCTTATTCTCATCTGCCCACCCCTGTAACCTGTCCAGATCCAATTGCAGCCTGTCCCTCCCTTCTAGCGTGCCCACTTCTCCCCACATCTTAGTGTCATCCGCGATTAATTCTACTGCACATTAGTGTCTCATGTAGATGTGCCCAGTGCTGTCAAATAGGTGATGACCCCAAAAGCCTGCTTAAACTGTGTTAGAATGCCTGAAGAATGTTTGCTGCAAAGGCTTGTCTAACTCTATCCCACCTATTTAGTTGATCCTAAGAAATCCTTGCCTCTCTAATTATAGGCTGATTTCATGTACCGGGAGGGTCACCAATGAATCAGTCCTAAATTTTAAAAAGCAAAGCAGAATATTTTAATTTTAAAAAGTTGCTCGACTTTTTTGTTACTGAATTTCAGTGCAGTTTTTATATCCTTGCTAATTAGGTTTTGGACTTTTTGGGCTCATCCTAACTAGCACAGCCGTGCAGCACGTAGCACCGCAAACACGTCTGCAGCGTCATGTACCGCACAGTCAGGTGTTCTCCATGCTGCAAGGGCATGCGCTGCTCTGGGGGTTTTTTCTGGAGTTTTTTTGGCCCCTGGATATCCAGGGGAGAAAAAACAAAAACAACAACAAAACATGGAAAAAAAAAACCCCATAGCAGTGCACACACAGTGCACTGCTGAAGTGTGGAGCCAAGTTCCCAGAGCTGCACTGTGACTTCCAGCCAGGTTCTACCCAGCAGGATCGGCACTGCTGCAGCCCCAGGAGACCTACCGAACCCCAGCCAAGGCTGCTGGGGCCAGCAGTGTTGCTCCCAGCCTCCCTTACTGCTTCTGAAGTAACTTGCCGCAGCCAAAGCACATGTGGTACAGGTGTTCCCTGGGGACACCTTGCTGTGGTGCAAGGTGCACTGCTGCTATTTGTCCCTGGGGATCCAAACATCTGTGCTTATCTCGACACGGCCTTTGACGCTGCAGTGCTGTGTTAGCTGAAAGCAATAGAAACTCCAGGCAACAAAAGGACCTGGTCAGTGCACTCACTTTTAGCCCTAATGAATGTGTGGTAAATTCTAGTCCCTATAGCAAGATTAAGTAAGCAGGTATTATATAAAGCGCAGACTGTCAGACAGAAAACATGGCAGATCCAGGGGATGAAATCCTCCTTGGCAAATTGTTAGCTCTTCCCTGCCCCATACCAGAACACTAGGCTCCACTGTTTGGGAAATTCTTTATCCACAGACTGGCTGGTGGATCCACATCTGTGAAGACCCAGTGACCTGTCTGATCACTTTCTTTCCCCAGTCCTGCCCCCTCCAATAGACTTCTGCTGGAGTGAAAAGCAGCACCAAACAATATATGGTATATATTCCTTGCATCCTGTCTAGCTCACAAACTCAGGCCATAGGGGACCGGATTTGTACTTAGTCTGGATTTAACAGTAAGGAAGAAATATTTCAAAACTGTAAAACCAAACAATACAGGGCTAAAATCTGAACTTTAGAAAAATAAAACTAATACTCATAGCATGAATATGAAAGTGTTTTTATGCAGAAAAATAAGACTAAAACAACAGGAAGTATGAGGTGCCATATTTATCACTTCAACTAGCTTAACAATGTTACAAAATTAGTATGCAGAATGTATTCCGAGTACTTTAGCAAATTCTTGTTTTAAAGAAAAACAGCATTACTTGATTTAAACTATTTCATTTACTGCAGTTTTCTAAATGGTTCCACTGAGTTTTCATCAGTAACTGGTAGATGATAGTGTCCATGTAATTTACAGTATTAAAACAACTTAACTAAAAATAGGAAGAAATACTGTCACTTTCATTTGGCTTAGATGCACATTACTAATGTTACACTCAAGGGAATGAGTCTATAAAACCCCCTACTTCAGTTTCCCTCAATTACTAATTATACTTGATGAGGAAAGGAAACATTTACCTATTCAAATACTCCTACTACTGCCTATTGTTTAGAAATTAGGTTTTTCCATCAGCAGATTGCACATCATAAACTCCCTCCCATTTTTGCAATTAAAGAAGGATGCACTTTTTTCCTTTCCATTTTTTTTAAAGAAGCAAAGGTAAAAAAAAAAAAAGTAGCACAAGATATGAAACTGCTAATTGTCAGCAAACTTACTGCTTGGACATATGCTAGTAAGTGAAATCATGAAGAACCACACACCATGAATACAAACAATGTCCCCTCCATAAAGCTGTTCTTAGGGTGCCAAGGACATTTGCATAAGGGAATTTAGAATAGCTCTTAAGAGATTTTAGAGCCAGAGTATAAAGTATCAAGAGGCATTTCTGGAAATGCATATACAGTGGGTTAGGACACTTTTCATTTCAATAGTAAGAGTCCCAAAAACTTTCAAATAAAATAAAAAATATGTCCAATGACCCCAAACATATATAAACTTTTACAACACATAGATCTCACACTAACCATACTATCACTCTGTTGGTTATAAATCTAATTGTAATTTTATCATTTAATTTTGACTTTTTCATTAAGTATTTCTGAACTTCTGTTTAAAGAAAACTTTAGAATCGTTAAAAATAGCTTTTTATACTGGGACAGTACTGTACCAATTACTGTACTTAAGTTCAATGGAGAAAAAAAAATCAAAAGGCTATTCAATCATTCATTATTCTACAGTCATTATTTCTAAAATGAGTACTACTCACATGTAGCTGGGTCCTGGTCACTTAGGTTGGGGAACTCAGCACAGCCGGAGGTGTTGCTAGTCTTTGTATGCGGCTGGCTACAGATGCTGGCACGCCTGAACTATTTTAGCCCAATCCTCTACTAAGCTGGTACACTTACAAACTCTTTCCAAAGTTTCTGGCCTGAAAGGGCCTGAAGCATTGGGGCTTCAGGGACTGGATATGCTGAAATCAGCATAATTACTCAAAGTAGTACTCACATCAGCCAACTCCAGCTGAATTGCAGGTTCTTCAGCTGATTTAGCAGTGACTACTTAAAGACCAGGACAATCTTACTTTGTACTCACATCTTGCCATCTGGTCTCATCCTCTTTCAGTTGGTTGTGGACATTCTGCAGTTTCTCATGGCGAGCCTTGCTGTGAGGCTGCATGACTGCTTCATCTTCACATCTCATGTCAAACATACTCATGCTCCTAAACAAAGCAGGAAAAATGAGTAGAGCATTATTTTCTAGCTGTCATTTTTCAAATTTTAGAGGTAGGCCACATGAGGGTGCTAGAACAAAAATCAAAATACATCTTTTTTGCAGGTTTCCAAAAGCAACTAACTGATATCTGCATGAGTTCCATGTATCACTGCAGGCACATGAGCACCACATCTCTCAACTGTCCCTTGTTTTTAACATTAGACAGCAACTCTGCCTTTCTATAAATTAATTGAGCAGAATCATTAGGATAAAAAGTCCAAGAATAAAATGTCTTAAAATACTTTATTGACAGTCAATTCAAAAGGTAGAAATTTGGGAAGCTATATTCCCCAACCAATTTTGACAGGATACTTCCAATTCCTTGCACTACTGCAGAGAGCCAGATTTCAATTTATTTTAAAACAAGAGAAGTTTGAGAGGCACAGCATGGGCAGCATTGTGGGTCAGATGCTATTGTTAAGTAAGCTGTGACAGTGTGCTCTGGGAAATGCATGCAGTGAAAAGGTCATGTTACTTTGGTTTTTAATGAAGAACCTTAATGCTGTCAACACCAAGCTATTATTATACATATTCTAACCAAGAAAAAACACACTGCACAATATTCATGTTCTGGTCTGTGACAGTTCCTTTAGGCAAATTCTAATTCTGTTCTTGATCTTTCAAGAGTTAAAAGGAGAAAGGTCATAGATATAGAGCATATTACGTTTGTTTAAAAGACAGTTGCATAAAGAAAGTAATGAAGTACATTATTTCTGTAGTACCTATTATCAGCAAAACATGGCCTCAGTTACGCTATTAAAAAAAAGCCAGCCATGCAGTTTTACATGAGCTAACTCCATGGCAGTATTCAAACAGCACAGCTTGGATGAGCCAATCAGCAGCAGTAGCACAAGATGAAAGTATAAAAGTTAGGAAGGCAGGTAACAATGTAAACAGTAGTCACATTCAATAAATGTGGTATGTTGTATGCATATGTGGGCTTAGCTCATTCAGGAGAGCAAGGGTGCAAATTAAACACTCTCTCACAGAAAACTTGTAAGGTTTAATTCCATTTAAAACAGAATGGATATGCACCTGATTGCCAGCCACACTAGCAGAAGTTTTTCATAAATACATGATAATACCTAACCTGTAATCTTTAAATAGGTACAGAAAGCCTAAGTTATTACTATGCGTAACACAGGTTAACTTTAAAAATGCATACCAGACTGCTGAGTCAAGACATTAGTTTGCAGTTCTTTCATCCTTGCAACTTAAATGGTTTTGTTACTTTGGAATGGAGGACTATTAAAATGATGAGGTCTTAAAGGAGCTATAATTTTTTGTTCTTTACTAAAAAAGATGGCATACAATAGGGGGAATTACAAATTAGAGTATTTTGAGGGTTTTGTTTTGTTTTGTTTTTTTAAATGGGAAAAAATGTCACTTCCAATGATTGACCTTAATATCAGGTATTCCTCAACTCTTACAAACAAAGTCCTTATATAATATAAATTTGTAATCTGTGGCTAACAGCTCAAACAGATTTCATAGGCTCCTCAAGCCAAGCAGACACAAAAAAGAATTCTCATTCAGAAGGTATAAAAAGCATCTTGTGGTTAGCCATTTCAGTCAGTCATCCTCTTGGGTGGCAAGCATATCCTGCAATGCAAATATATCTTTGGAGGGAGAAGTCTGAAGGAGCCTTATCCCAAAGTACTCTGCTCTGCTCTGGCTGACAGCTTCACACTTCCAACCAGGTATAAGGGGAACCATTTATTTCCCTCTCTGCTCTGGAACAGGGCAACAACTAGTCTAAATTCTTGGCCTGACAAAAATGCAGAACACAGGAACTGGGACAAAGGACTATTGTCCAAAGACATTTTTTCCACAACATTTATAAATGCTCATTAGCAGGTTTCCTCATAACAGTTCAAGTTTAAAAACATATCAATCTCTCAAGCAAAAGATGGCTCAAGTCTTCCATTTGTTAAATAAAGCTATATTAAGCCCTGTTTGCTAGACATGTGTGTGCTGGAGAGAAAATAGCGGGGTAGAGAAAGACAAATACAAAGAAATGGAACACTGCACCATGAAAATGAAGTACATGGTGGTGGTATTTTTTTAAATAAATTTTCCATCTCTAAAGCAATTCTGTAGGTTGAGGCCCAAACTCCTTCTGAAGTGAGGAATTCATGGATAGACAGACCAGCCCTTTTGGCATATCTGTTATACTTCCTGAGTTTGCCCCAGACACCAGACACCAGACATTTTTTACTGGTTTGGGAAAATGACTGACATCATTTTCAAGTAATGGTATTTTCTTGAGAGTTGTTTTAATGAATTTTATCACAAAGTAGAGGACTTTTTATTTTTAATTCAAGGAAGCCTGAACACATACCATAAATATAATAAATAACTGAAATATGTACCTCAGGTTACATCTGATTAGTAAAACAGGCTCTAAGAACTTGTGCGTTCATTTAAATGAGAATCTGGTGAATAGCTACTTTTAGAGAGAGAAAAAAAAGTATCTGTTATAAAACTGGTATGCAAAATACTCATTTTGTGGCCACATTATAGTTTTATAGACACACTAAGACTTAAAAAAAAAAAAGAAACAAAAAACAAAACAAACATTAAAGGAGGTAACGGGCTAAGAGTCAAACTCAAGTAAACAAGTACAGCCCGGCTCACTGTAATTTGTCCATCAAGCTCAAGGTAAAACTAAATTCAAAATTAACATTAGGCTGTCGTGCAACAGCCTGTTTTTACAGGGCAGAGAGGTCGAAACTGGGGCTGGATATAGCCAGCAGCATTGATGTAAATACTATAATGAGACAGAGAGGTATCCCACTAGCTTTCAAGGTGCTTCATAAATCTGATTGCTTTATGCCTAGACAGTTAAAATAAAAAGGCTTTCACCTCTGCTTTGAAAATATGCTATCCTACTCTTTACAGTTTGAGAGTTTGCAAGATCAAACTGTTCTCTGTCCCCTTTCCTCTCTCTCATCAATGCAGGCAATTCCAGGATTACTACAAGCCATCAGAAACCAAGAGAGAAACAAAGAAGCACATCTTCCCTAATCCCACCCCACAACAGGGCCCACATTTCCCTGGTGGAGGTGGGCGAAATTATACATACAGAAGAAACCTGGTGAGGAAGAAAGGTTCCAGGAAGAACCTGGAGTAGGACAATGTATGGTGGGATTGATGCATATTGTGTAGCTCCTTCTAAAGTAGAGCAGGATTCCATTAATATTGCCACGTTATAGTCACACCAAAATCATGAGAATGATGCTGGCACTTAGCTCAAAGAATGAGATGAAGAACTGACACAGAGTCCAGAAAATTCACAATAGGCTGAGACACTAGCCCTGGCCATGGCCCCCTGCAAAAGCTCTACAAACCTTGCCAGTCTCTCTCAAGGAGGTACGCAGACATGGCCCCCATCAGCAGGAACTGATTTTCTGCCATGCAAAGGAGGTCTCCACAGAGAAGGTAAGAACAAGTTGCAAGCAGTGACCTTTATAGATTTACTGGTTGTTTTCTGTACAGGGCTTCTAGAAAACAAAATACTAGAGGAGGATATAAGGATCCCTCCTTTTCACCAAGATAAAGATTCTGCAGATCCTGAGGTCCAGGACAGAAAATATGCCATCTGGGGTCAATGGCAAGGAAAACTTCTGACATTCAGTGACTACTGTAAGTGGTACAGGTGATTTTCTGCCATTGGAAGCTGGAATTCTAATTTACCCCTGGGAAAGAGAAAAAAGGTCCCAAGACAGAGAAATTTAAAGGCTGCATTTTTATGTATACAAAAGTGCTTTTAGGCTGTTTTTGGATGCATAGGATTTTATTTCTTTTCCGTCTGAGACCTATCTTGTACTTGTTTTAAAAGACCTGTAGCTTTCAGTTGGAAGGGACATAATTAAATTTATAAGAATTCTTAAAAATAAAATTGGCAAAAACCTGTTTCTATAAAATATGGCATTCCCTGAATGGATGCTGCTGCCATATAAAGTTTTTATCAGCATATATCTGAAATAGATAACATAGTTCATTCATTTCATTGCTATTCCTAAGTAACATGATCATATTAAACCTATGTTAAATAAAGCTTTTTAGGACACCTGCATTTTTACCCTTCTTCCTGCATAGAGTAGAAATTTGCTGTGGCTTCAAAATTGTCCCATTTATGGAGGTCAAAAGGAGACTTTTTTTTTCCTACAAAGTTTAAAGGGAAAAAAAAATCACACAATTTTTCAAGTCACAGATTATTCAGAGACTATTCAGTTTATAAATCTGCCATTCCTTTAATGCCTTCAAAGCATAAATACATGACAGTACTACATATTTGTTTTTAAAGTTAGGTGGTGTTTAGATCTTGATGTTACAGACAGAAGAACAGTATTTAATTTGGGTAAATGTCATGTTAATTTCTGTATACGTAAAAATATGTGTGTGGGGGGGTTGTTTTTATTAAAAGATGGGATACTGTTTTCACTTAAACCTTGAAAATGAAGGATTTTTCTTTTGTTGCATAACTATCCAAGTTACATAAATTCCAACACTTCAATTATATACCTTATTAAAATAGGTCCACTTGAAAGAGATTTTTTAAAAAATGGTTTAAGATACGACTAATAAGTAGTTTAGGGCTTAATTTTTCAATTAATATTTGAGGGTAATAAATGAATTTATTTAACACTACTTTGGAATTAATTTTTTTTACCACTCAAACTACACAGCTCACTCCTCAATTTCTACCCCTTCCCAACATCTAGCCTAAACCTAATTCCTTGAGTACTGACTTATTAGAAATTGTGCAAACTCATGTGTAAAAGAACAAAAGAGCATACCAACTTTCTAAAGCAGCAGCTGTATATAGTGTCATGCATTTTTACAAAACATTTATTTGCTGAAATAGAAATGCATATTGCATTCCATCTTTAACTGTTTTATCTGAAATATTTATCAGAAGACTGCAAAATAATAATGATGCATAAATGGCATATTATATTAGTAGAGAATATGGAAAGCATGCAGTGTAAGTTGTTTAAAAGCAACCCTGTGAGCACAAGACAACTTACTCTGCGTCATCAGACACAGCAGTTCTGGGGCCGAATCTACAAGACCAAATATAAAATTAGATGGTTGGTAAAAACATGATATATCAATTGTAATTAGAACCAAAGCAATTTCCTTTGGTCCTCAACCTTTCTATTAGTAAAGTAGGCTGAAAAAAACCCATGTTTTTCAGGTTATATAAATCACATTTAATGATACTATGGAGAACAGTAAAAAAAACCAAACAAAACTTTAACCACATATAATTTATAATTTAAACTATGGAGAAGAGTAAAAATGTTTTCTCTCCCCAACACAAAACTTAACCTGAAATTGTGCATAGGAAGTAATTGTCAATAGAAAATAGGCAAATGAGATTTATATTAATTAGATTCACCATGATATTAGGTGGCCAAGTACATGATTCATCTTGACAAATGCGACCCAAACAAACCCAAGAGTAACATTCCATAATACAGTGTTCAGGATCACCAATACTGACAGCAGGTAACAAGTATTCAAGTAAACAGACCATAAGACTTCCACTCTTTTATAACAAAATAGGTCATCCTAGTGTATGAGAGAGCACTTTTCACAAAAATGAATACTTCTGCAACTGATACATTTGGATTGTGGGATTTATCATAAAAGAACATTCAAAACAGTTCAGAATCCTTAGCAGTTTCAGCTTCTATTCATGAAAAAGCAAGAGCTACATCTCTAAAGATGTCAGACATTCCAGTATCTTCCTTTTTTTTTGGAACTCAAGAGAAGCTCAGCCACTGTTTTCTTAATTCAATTTCACATTTTATATTTTCTGTGGTTAAACATTTTCTTCCTTTAGCACTAGAAAAGAAATCGGTGCATCACTTGTAACTATTTTATTTGTTTCCAGAGTATACATATTGACATACAGTGTTTGCAATCCACACTAAAAGAAGCCACGTAATTTCAAAACCTAAACTACAAAACCAAAACATTAAATTGGAGATAGCGGCACTGAATAAGCTGCAATTCACATGGTAAGGAGCTCACATTTGTAGATGTTCCTCTTTGAATGAGAATGCTTCTTGGTTGTTTTTTCTTGGGACCCTCCTAAAATTGTGAGGTTTGACTTGGATATACCCAAGTAAGAATACAGTCTGTCGTAGTCGTATCACCTTGTCCTGTATTAGGAAGGCTGTGTTTTTCTCGTTCTTCTATGAGTTGACATTGGATTGAAGATCTTTGAGGGTTGTTAGCACAGACTTGTGGACATTTTTCAGGTTTGAATGAGCCAGCAGTGGTGCTAAGTAATTTAAATTTTAGTTTATAATTACAAAACATTGTACATACCTACAGTTATATGCACCAGTAAACTTGGTAATGGACTAGAACAGGAGTGGGCAATTATTTCAGTGGGAGAGTCGCTTAACAACTTTTTGTGAGCAGTTGAAGGCCACAAGGGTAGCCCTGCCCCTTGACAGAAGCCCCACCCCCGATCACCATCTTGGGACTGGAAGTCTTACCCCTAACTCCTAAACTTTGCCACCTGAAGCCCCCCCTTCCCCTGGGAATATTCCTTTTGGGAGGGGGGTTGCCATCCTGGAAGCAGAAAAAACCAAAATCATATACTAAAAATCAAACATCTACTATAACACATTTTAATTTTATTTAAAAAAATATTTGTGTCCCAATTTCCCTGTGTTTGCATAGTATATATAGAGTTAATTGCATAATAGCTCAAAACAAAGTCTTACTATTGTATACTGTGCATGGGGGGTGTCTATGTGCGTGTGTGATTTGTGGGGGCGGTGGGAGAATTTGTGAAGGGGTGTGGATGAGTGTGGGGTTTTGAGGGGAGTTTGTGAAGGGGTGTGGGGCTGTGGGTGTGTGTGGAGGGTGTGGGGTTTGTGGTGGGGTCTTTGGAAGGGCGTGAATGTGGGGCTTGCGGGGAGGGTAGGTGTGAGGATGTGTATGGGTAGGTGTGGGCCCCCCATCACATGTCCCTCCCCACACACACAGTCCTTGTTCCTGGCAGCAGCAACAGGCCCTCAGGGCGCTCCTGGCCTGCGACAGGCAGAGCTCCTTGGCAGCACATGGCTCTGGCTGAATCCTGGAAGCTGCACGTGGTGGCACCAAGCTGGCCTGGCCTGCTGGCACACACCTTTAAGCCAGACCAGGTTGGCTCTGCGCCAGCACATGGAGCTCCCACCACTGCAGGTGGTGTATTCCGTGGTGGTGGGGGCCGTACACACTCCCAGCCTGCTTTCTGCCAGCTTTCAGAGAGGAAGCCACAGGCCTATTAATAATTGTTTTTCAGAGGAGCCCTGTGGGCCAGATAGAATGGCCTGCAGGCTGTATTTTGCATGTGTCGGACTAGAAAGTAACAAGTAGGTACACATCTGCAAACTAAGGAGTTAAGGGCATAAACAATTCAATTTAGATATTTAATTGTTTCTTTTTCAGTTCTTCTGCTCTAGCCAGAAGATGTAATCTATTTTAGCTTCAGTTCTTCTGGTCTCAAACCACTACACAGTCCCACTGCAAACAGTAGGGGCAGATCTAGGATTTTGTAAAGCAAGATGAAGCATGCTACCCCTCAGACTATGGCAGAGAATGAGGGTGAGGTGCAAGTGGAGTCTTGGGGCCAGAGGTGGACCCTGGGTATGGAGGGCAGGGCAAGGAGCAGGTGCAGGAAAGGGCTGCTAATCCTTCATGTACCTGCTCCCTGCCCAGCTCCCAGCATCTCCTGCCAGCCCTGGGACTCCAGTTGCATGGAAGGGCTGCAAAGTGTGCTGGGTTTGGCACACCAATGCAGCCACCTCACTCACCCCCCTCCTGGCAACAAACAAACTTTTCTTCTTCTAACAAAGTTTGCAGTACATGGGGACAGGACTTGGGAAATGGGATCCATCTACTGATGCAGTGATTTTTTCTTCTCTTGTATACTTATTCTTCCTTTTTCATGAGCAAGCTCTACTTTTTTACCACTGCCCAGGAGCTGAACTGCAAACCCCTTCAGAATTCAGTTTTGGGTCACACTTGATTAGGCAGCAGAAAAAAAACTACCGTCCAGTCTCCATCCTTTCCATGTAGCTTTGCCCATTTGGAGCCACTTCTCCAATCTTGATTAGGCTTCAATCCCGATTACAGGAGAGCCAAACCTAGAACCTCTTCTCTTTGGTACCTGATACCAAGCCATCTCATTTATTATCCATCCTTCCCTAATCAGTGGACACAGTAATCTCTTTCCTAATTCCCTAGCACCTAAAAAAACTTTCCCAAAATGTGCTTAAGTAATTAATTGTAATTTAACTGGAGACAGCTATTACTGAACCCCCCAACTCTACCCACAGCCTTTCTAACTCCCCCCACCTCATTTGTCCACCTGGTTTTCAAAATCCTTGTCTGTACCTCTAGTTTCTCTACCAAAAAAGCCATCATTAAAATGGCTACTACAGAGCCTCCTGACTCCTTGCCCAGAAACCTTGGAACCAGGATAGGAACAGAAGAAACTAGTAGTCCCTTTTAGAGAGAGAAACTACTGCATGGGGTAGGTTAGACAAGCAGTGAACCAGTAACAAGCCAGGGATGTGCAACCCGTTATGTAGTTAACTAACGATGGTGCTGTTTGACTTTACGGAAGAGGACAAAAGTTTGGAAGCTAAGGGGAGCAAGGGGAGAGATATTCAGGGAGTCCCTGGAAAGTTGTCTCCCCTCCCCAGGGGTAGAGTGCACTGTTCTGAAATTCCAAAGATCCACACAACTCCAACATTACAGCAACAAGCACGGGAAAAAGAATATTTGCTTCCAAGAGCCAGTCAAAACCGCAAGAAAATTACAAAGCAGATAAACCAGCTAGCCCACCTGGAGTCAGGAGAGGTCTTGCCTTACCAGGGAGAGAGCTGAGGTTGAGAAATACTTATTAATTATTATTTTTACTCTCTTAATTCCCCAGATTCTAGTGCTCCAGTTCCAAATGATGGCCATCATTAGACTGTTATTTCCAAACAATTTATACCAGGGCCATCCAGGGGCTTAACACTGTGCTGGCACACCAATAAAAGCTACAGCCTGCCACACCCTGTGCACTGCACAACAGCTCCCCTGCACACTACGTGGGCTCCCCCGCCCCCTAAGTACTGCATGCGTGCCCTGCTGCACTGCATTGTGCAAGCAAACTGAGCCACAGGCTCTGCCTGCACCAAGGGTTTCACTGCGCTGTACAGCTTCGGAGGAAGAAACTTGAGGAAGGGAAGTGCAGCCCAGAGACCCCAGCTACTGTTGCACCTGTAGTGATGGGAGTGGGGGGAGAAGGAGGGGAAGGAAGAACCTGGAGGAACCATTAATTAACACCTTGTGGGCTGCATGCAGCCTAAAGGCCACCAGTTGGACAGCCCTGATCTATACTACACTCCTAGATTACAGCAATCACCACACTGGACTTGACAGACAGTTCCAGTTCCTTTCAAGGAAAATTCAAGGACACTGGGTAAATATAAGAACAGTCAACCTATAAGGTAAGTTTTCAGGCAAAGGGAGTTAACATAAAAGGCTTTCTGTTCTTTCCATTTCTTTTCTTTTTCTAATAAATCCTATCTAATGAACCTGGGGAAATCGTATGATAAACATGTGTCAGATGCCAACTGTGAGACCTACCTCCAACGTGCAAGTACAAGGAGGAAAGAAACTAGCAGTACAGAATGGACTTGCTTACCTCTTCACTTTCTTTTCAGTCTTTACAGTTTCCTTAGTTGTGCCCTGGCTATTCTGCTGCTTTGAAAATGGAACTGGAAGGAACTGGTTAGCACTTGGTCCGGTATGCTTTAGAAAAGCCCCTGTTCTTCTGGCCATCATGTCATCTTTCTCGGGGTCTGGAAATTTCACTTTGTGTTCTGTTCCACCACTAATAGGATCATGATATTTCAGCTTCACATGGCTCTCTTCTCTTGTTACAGTACAGCCCATAGAGACAGGTGAAAGTGTTCCATGACAATGTTCAGTTGTGTAATTCAAGGGCAAACTGCTGCTGAGGCAATTTTGGGCACTATTATTTAGAAAACAATTAAAAAATGATGGAAAACTAACATGTGTAGCAGCAGCAGCAGAACAGGAACTGCGTACAAGAGGCTTCTATGTTGAATAGCACAATACATGTTGTACTTTTAAGCAGGCAAGGGGTTATATTTTTATGCAGCCTTTACTTGTATGCAAGTAATTCCTCATTCAGAAGCCTGCATAAAATATGGAGGAAAGATATGGACTGCAAAAAAAACCCCCCAGAGATGAAAGACCATGTTCATGCTAAATGGCAATTAACAAGTCAAGATTCTTATGTATCATGAAAGAAACAAGCTGTTTCATGGTCATAGGATACACTCTGGTAAGTAATTTCATGAACTGAACACATGCTGCTTGAATATTAGAATGAGTAAAATGCATCTTTCAGGCTTTTTTTTTGTTTTTAAGTAAGGCGATGTTACAGACTGACCCACTTAGCACTACACACAAAGCAGGCGCAAAGCTCACATTGCTGGCTTTCATTCTCTGACCTTTCTGCTTTCTGCAGAGTCTTCAAATCTTTCTTATGAGCTACCTCCTTTTGCTGCTGCACCGAGTGATGACCCACTGATGTGGGAGGACTATGCATACGAATTGGCCTAGAATGCCTCTGAAAAGCTCCCATCCTTCTAACCATCATATCATCTCTCTCAGTTTCTGGCAAACTCCCATCAAGCTCTTCCTCATTGCTTTCATGCCTTTCACTCAATCTGCATAGAGTTTGCTTCTGAGGGACGACACAAGCAGCTGAGACAGATGACGGGGTTCCGCTGCAATATTCATCTGTACCTGACTTTGCTACCTCACTAGTAAAAATGAGATTGAGAGTAGGGGGAAGAGGAACAATAAAAACATTATCAGATAAAATGAAACAGAAGAAAGAGGTAAAGAGAGATGCATTTTGTTTTGATATCTTTTTCCAAACGTTTACAAATATCTAAACATAGCTGAATAATGTGCTAATTATATCAACTAGCAACAGTTGCTATGACAACAGACTCAAGGGTTAGATAATCTAAAGGCAAAAATAAAGCAAAATGTAAGTTCTGGTTAATACTTTTGATATATCAACATTATAAATCTTTTCTAGTTTAATGCCAGAAACAAACAAACAAACAAAGGTCTGAGTATCACTACAGCTTGAATTTTAATATGCATGCTTCAAAAGATTTCTGAAATGAAAATAATTTAACTGGCAGTCTTCAAGAGAAAAAGAAAAATAATCCGTATTGCCAGAAACTTAAGCGAGAGTTGCTCTATGACTTCAGATGCACAAGTACCATACTACGCAAAGCTCATGGAATGCAAGAAAACAGAAGATTGGCTAACAGCTAAGATACGCAGTGGAACTAGTGATTCAACTACTAATCAGAAATTCCAGTGTGAGTTTTCAAAATAAACTTGCACAACATTGCTATGCATGATCTTTACTCTCTTAGATACTATGAAGGCATCAGATAAATACTGAACAAGATGATTTGCATAGATAAGCTCTTAACTACATTCTGCAATGTACCCCATGCAAGTCAGCATCCTGTGACTAGAGGCTTCATCTCACACTCAATAATCTGTTTCCTAAATAACACAAAATACCTGGGATCATTTTGTGGCCTAGATACTTCAGCAGTATGTCCAATGGACTTCTGGTTGCAGACTGTAGCTGATGGAGATGATTCAGTGCAAATCTCAGTTTTAGCACTTTCCCTCCCAGTTTCCTCTTCTGTTTCATCACTGGCTGCAGCTCTAGCAATGCTGAGCTTCTCCCATTTCTGTTGATCAATCTCAGTCACTGGCCCAAAGTGCACAAACCTCTGCTTAGGGCTAGAAGCCTTTTTGTAAGCTCTGGCTTTGCAGGTAGCAAAATCATCATGAACAACTGTTTCTGCTGCAATTTTAGCTGATGACTCAGGATCAGGGGGACATACAAGGTCTTCTTTACTAGTCATCATCAGAAACAAAAGAATCAAAGGAAATTAGAAAGACAAACAAAAACCAAGACCACTGCAAACACTTCACCAACAAGACAAAGACTTACATTTTTAACTCAAGGAAGTACAGATATCTTAGTGCATGTCAGGAGTACCAATGAGAAGGCAGGGTAGATATTCACTTTTATGGACTAACTAAATAAGACACTTGTATAGAGCACAAGCTTTCATGAACCGAAGTTCACTTCAGAAGCATCAGTGTTATTCTATGTAGATTAAAGCAGTGCCTTGTCCAGTGAGAGTAGCTGGAAGGCAACAGGTATTATCACTCTTTCAAGAAAACTTTGGGGAGCATGTCGAAGTGCAGTTTATGATACACACACACACACAGCTCTTCCAATGAACAAGCTATGGTTGCACTTGGTTAACTATGTCCACCTAACTACTATATAGAGTAGAGCAGAGGCAGGCAATTATTTTGGGCAGAGGGCCACTTACCGATTTTTGGCAAGCCATCAAGGACCACATGACAGGCAGCCCAGGGCAGATTAATATTAATTTTCTAAAATTTTAGGGGCCCCACGGGCCAGATAGAATGGTCTGGTGGGCCACATCTGCTCCCAGGCCACATTTTGCCCACCCCGGCGTAGAGTCACTATATAGTAGATGACCACATAATGGCTGCTTTGTATATGGAAACAGGGGCTGCTCTTCTCTTCAAAACATCCATCCAAAAGCAGAGACATAATAAGCAGTTTCTGTACCCTGGGCAGCTACAGTAGCTGCGGCAGTGGATGTAGACTGGCAGCAATGGTGGCCCTCAGTTGTGCATCTCCTCACACCTGCTCACCCACCCCTTGTTACACTACTGCCAACATGTTACCCTGAAACACAGGGAACAGAGGCAAGGGATAGAACATGGACTATACATTTTGTCAAATTTTAGAGTAGACACTAACATGGAGATTAAATTGAAACTGAGGTTATGAACACATGGTCATTTGTAGTGCTAAAGGGGGTGTTCACACAGCTCAGCCCCATGGTTAGAGAGCTACAAAGTTTTCGCAAAGGTTCACTCTCCAGCCAGAGCATGATAGGGGTTAATCCTTTGCAGCCCCCCCCCCCCCCCCCCAAGAGACACCCGGAACATTTTTGTGGCAGATCCACCATTGTTGTGATGCTACAAATGGAATGAATGTCCGCATACTCACTTTTTGCTAGCACTAGGGTCTTAGTAGCACTACAAACATAGCATGTGTCCATACCATCAGAATCCCAATCTTGCTGTAAAAGTATGAGTTCTCAGTGGAATCTAGAATATTGCTTAGACAGGCTTTCATAGTTTCAATTTGGAAAAAGTTAAAATCTTGTGAATGAGATAGCAAGTATGACAGAGGCAAGGATTTCATAGCGTGATCTCTTTTATTGGACCAACTACATAGTTGAAATAAAGTTAGGTAAGCTTACATATGTAAGGCATTCTTCCTCAGTTTGCTTAACTCTATCCCAACTACATATCTGGTCCAATAAAATACATCACCCTAAAGAAATCTTTGCCTCTCGCATAATTTCTAAACCATCATGGCTACGACATCACTCTTACACTGCCAAGATATGAGGCACATCATATTCAGACCTTGACCACAGCATACGTTTGGATGTCTACGTTTGGCCTGGATGTCTACTTTGAAGCATACCTCTAGTATTTGACAATCAGTAGTACAAGACTCTACTGTTATCTCTGCCACCAAAGAACAATTTGTTCGGTGGCCTAATTAGGACTGAAATCTCACAATAACTAGTTTAATCTATGAAAAAAATGTCTGCACAGGCAAGTACATTCCATTAGAAAATTGTGAGGTTCCTTTCTGCCCTACTTTCCCACGATCCTACAGCCTGCTCCGAAGTAGGCAAGTGAGGCATTCATATCGCTTGCTATTTGCATCCTGAATTGCCTGCATGTGTTAGAGCTTGTCTACATAAGGAAATTCCACAAGAATTGCTCTTCTTCCCTATGCACATACTTAGTGTCTTTGGGCAGTTTACCTTAGCCTACTTCAGATCAATCTATTTCCAAACTACCAAAAAGGCATTTTCTTATTCTTTACTCTGATTGTTCACACAAGGACCTAATACAGCAGAACTACAGCTCTTTAAATGCACACTCTGGCTTATTTTCAAACATTTCCCTGTATAAACACACCTTTGGTTAAGTGCTTTCCCTAATTCTGCATATACATATCTGTTTTTGAATTTTCAACACTACCTGAAAACACAGGTTGAAACAATGGCATATTCAAGATACGAGAGACTCAAATAAAATTAACGTATTTTCCATGCTGCTATTCAACCCATAGAAAAGAACATACCTGTTCTCTCCTGACATTTTCAGTCTGTCCCATGTCTCCAAACCAGCTTGCGTTATAGAGGCTTTCATAAACATTGGAGACTCTTGCTGCTGAGAAAGGTTACTTTGAGTTTTCTGTTTAGTCAGGTCATCGCTCTGAATATCAGGCATTTTCACCTGCTCTTCTTCCTTTGACTCATTGTCCTTACATTGCAGGAATAGGTTCTCTTTATGTGTCACAATTTGCCTCGCTGGTGTCATATGTATCTGGTTTCCTCTAATTTTATGCACATTCCAAAACAGCAAGAGAAGCCATTTTGAGGAAGTAGACAATGATAAATGGAGTGTCAATAATGGAAGTTCAGAGCATAAAAACATTAATTGAAATGATGACTAAAGTAGACAGCTTATTTATTTTTTTAGGCAAACGTGGAATCAGTTGAATCTGAGACTGTTTCATCCAGGCTATCCTGTGGACACACTACATGATTATAGCTTCTAGCTTTTCCCAAAAAATCCACAGTTACTACAACGATATTTCATACAGTAATGAGATTTCCTTTATGTGGTTACAGTACCAATTCCCATTTTATGTTTCTAAGCATGCCAGGGCTGATTGTTTTTTCTTTTAACCAGTACTAACATCTATAACCTTTGCAAGATTCCAAGTCTTTGTATCCAATGCTCTATGCTCTCCAGATATCCTTCCAAAATGTTACTTACATGTCGAACTAACCTCTATAAGTGGTAACAACTGTATTGTTACTGACTTGAAGGCACATTTTATGTGACTGAAAATAACTTAAACTACTAGAGATTATTAACAGTGTGAACACCTTTGGTAGACATTTTCTTACTAGACTCTCCAACTACTACCTATAGTAATTCAAATTTAGGACTAAATACCAATATGGAAGTTGAGTATAAATATATGCAAATGAAAAGATGATAGTATACACAACACATCTATGCATCTATATCCGCTTCACAGTGTACCACGAAATAAAACAGATATGCATATGTTCTGCAGAAGATGACTGTCTAACAGAAACTGGTATAGCATGCTTAGCTTTTTTTTAAAACAGCATATGTAGAACTAGAATATGTGGAGAATTATTATTTTCTGTCTATCCATTCCTAAAATAATGTTAAATGTTTACTATTCTAATATTATCAAAGCCTAAGTCAGTCTGTCTGTCCATAACACTTTATTTGCACTTTGATTGGCTGATGGAAACAGCCAATCAAAGTGCTCCAAGTGCGGAGGAGTGCCACCATGATTCCAAAGCTGCACTGAGGAGCAGACAGAGGTTGGGGAAGTCAATGGGCAACTGGCTAGTTTGTTATATGGGCTCAACCTTAATTAGTTCAGAGGGTGCAGCACAAACATAATCAGTGGCAGAATTGGGACCTCCCCCCACCCCACAGAATATTAAAACACCCAGCAAGATTAAAAAAAAAAATCACATACAATAAAAATGGCCTTAAGACATATAAATTCTAAATTTACTTATCACTATTTATAGTGTCCATTGGTAGATTTCTCTTGGCTCTGACAATGAAAGTGAGTAATTTATTTCCTTTTGTTTATATTTAGTTCCTACCTCATTTTGTTTTCTGGTTCTCATATACTGTGGATAGCAAACACAGAAGAGGTTTTTGGTTTTCTTTTGTTTCTTAATAAACATTACACTTGCGCTGATTTTATTGATGCATATTTCCCTGCCCCATTATTGAAGTTGTGGGCCAAATTTGTCACAGTTAACAAGCAATTTCAAATAGGATTAATTGCTACAATAGAGAGAAGGTAGTATGTGCACACCTTGCATATTCCTGTTTTTCCTTCTGAGATGACTTTTTAACACCTTCCAGTTTACCTTTATCTTTATTTGTATAGGGTCCATATAAAAACTGATTAAAGGGCACTGTAAGCTTGGGCTGATTCATTCTTGCTCTCCGAGCAGCAAAGTCATCTTTTTCTAGGTCAGGAAGTCTGCACACCATTTCATCTTCTGATCCAGAATCCTTCCCTTGCATCATGAAGGGGTTTTCTTTGCGAAGGATGATGTCTGGGGTAGTTTCACTATCTTCGCATGTTGGTTTTTGACTAGTACAGAGCAAAGTTAAATGGAGGTCCAGATATAAATGGGGAAAGGAAAAAGTGCCACCACATCTCCAGGCTGTAAGTGATGTTAGTCAAAATGTGCTCCAGACTGCTGTTAGTTTAGATAAGGCTGGTCTTTATTTATTTAGGGCATAATCCTGCAAGCCCTCCATGAGAGGGACTCTCACTGAAGTCAACTGGAGTTCCAAAAAAATGGACAGGTAGCAAGACTGGGACTTTATTTAATTTAGCTATGGTCAGAAAAGCAGAAAACACAGGCTTCAAGTTATACAATCAGCCATCTGTTAAGTGGTAACATTGAAATATTATTTTCAGGCACTTTAGGTGAAACAAAGACATTAGCACAAAACTACCAAGCTGGTTTCTTGTCAAATACTGTAGGCCCTTCAGACACCTAAAATTAATCACCGTTCCCTCAGTGGTACTATCCATTGTCCTGCGCACTGGACAACCATTCAAGTTCCCTATTTTCCCCACTTCACTGTGGTTTTCCCAGATAAGCAAGAACCAGACAACTATTTTGGAAAATAATCTAGAAATAACATTTCTCACTGGGGCTAATTCTTGGAGAATTTCATTGGAGAAATTCCTTTCTCACTGGGGCTAATTAATCTGGTGGTGTGCCACATTAAGTCAAACATATTACTTCGCAGGTAGCTTGTCCAGCTTTTGCTCAGTTGTCTTGGCATGGCACTGCATTTTTCTGTGCAGATGTACCCTATATAAACAGCACTGAGACGTGGCAGTATCTTTTAGTTGTTCCTGACCACCAAGGCCTTTGACCACCAATGAAGAAAAGACCATCAGTGTGGGTGGATCCAGGATTTTGAAAAGGGGGCACAGATATATAACACAGCTCATTTTTGTCCAGTTAAAGAGATCTGACAAGCTTTGCTAATACCATAGGGGTCCAGCACTATATTATTCAGTTCAAAATCAAATCTCTAATTTGCTACATTTTATATATACAATTTAAAAAAAAAAATACAACTAAGCAAAAAACAGTCAAAAACATTTGTGTCTCTTGCGGGGCACTCCCGTGCCCCACTCCTAAGGAGGCTCAACCCCGGGAAGGGGAGAAGTGTAGCAGGGCACTAGGATGCCTGCTACTGACATTAGGAATAAGGGCTGCTGAAGCTCCCTGAGACAGCACAGGTGTTGGTTGCCGGAGCAGCCAGGCTGGTCACATGACCAGAAGGGGGCAGGGCCAGGCCTTTATAAACAGCCCAGGCCAAAGCCTAGCGGCAGTTCCCCTCTGGCAGCCTGAGCGCTGCTGCAGAGCAGCCTGATCGCTTGCGTGATGGCATGAGGAGGGAAAGTCTTGCTTCAGAGCAGGACAAAGCAGAGACGAGCAGAGCAGCCTGACCGCCAGCATCATGGTACAGGGTGGAGAGGACCCTGACAGGGAGGTTTTGAAGGAGAGCCAAGGTGGCAACGAATTTACGTTATGGCTGGTAGACTGATCTTGTGTTACAGCCAGTAGGCTCATGGCTTTATGTTCGTTGTTGTAGTGATTGTGTAATACCGGAGGACTGGGAGAGGCTGTAGGGGATGGAGGAGGCCTCATTAGGAGCTCCCCAGTGGAGTGGGGGGTGTTCCTGGGTGCCCTGGGAGGGCACAGCGATTGGTGCCGGAGCTGGCACTGCAGGTGAGCACCGGAGAGAGGCGCGTGTGTGTGGTGTGGTATCGTGACCCCGGCCCCATGGGGGGGGCGGTATTCTGCCCAGCGCAGCATAGGCCCCAGAGAGGGCAAGGGGCGCAAGAAGCACAGCGTAGGCCCCAGAGTGGGCAGGCACATGGGAAGAGGAAGCCCCAGGGAGGGCAGATTAGAATAGGAGGCTCCAGGATGAGCGATTGGCCTCCTACCAGCACAGAGTCCAGGAGAAGGGCGAGCGCACGGTAAAAGTCCCAGAGAGGGGCAAGCGCTCGAGAACAAGCCTGGAGAGGGGCGGACGTGTGGATAGGGACCCGACAGAGACGAGGCGCGTACAGAATAGAAGCCCGATGAGGCTGAGCACGCGATTAGCCGGAGAGGGCTGAGCGCGCGGGCAGAAAGCCCGGAGAGGGCACGTACATATTGACATGTTGAGAGGCCCGATGGAGAGGGCGCATACATATTGACATGCTGAGGGGCCCTGGGAGAGGGGCGCGTATAGTGGAAAGACCCCGGAAAGGGCGTTTATAGGAGAGAAGCCCGGAAAAGGGCAAGAGGGTGAACAGAACCCCGGGAGGGGCGAGTATATTGGGCGCGCGAGCACCGGCTCTGAGAAGCCCAGGAAGGGCAGCCTCCCATTAATATTATATAAACAGCAAAGACGTGGCGGGCAAGATGAGGGTGATAGAAGAGCAACTTGGCACGGTAGGGGCGCAGGAGAGATCACGGCCGCTCCTGGGGCCCCACCCTGTGACAGTGTCATTAGTCCTGTAGTCATTCTAGTTGCATGGACATCTCTTCAGATTCATGAAACAAAGTCTATCTGTCTTCAACGTTTTGACAGTTCCTCCAATACTTCACTGTCAGTCATTTCTATACTTGAGTTAATAGTACTACATCTGAGTTAAGTTTTTTAGCCAGAGCTAAAAACAGTCTGTGGGGCTGAGAAATAGAAGAGAAACATTTCCAGGAATGGTTAACAGACAACAAAATTACAGAAGAAAGGATAATTTGAATAGCGGAACATCACAACCATTAAAAAGACCAGAGAGTTAATAAACCTGGGGGAATCAGCCATGAAGTCAATGACTCCCTCAGCACTGCCTGAACAGGAAGCTAGGGTGAAGCAGGAATCAAAGGGGGATGCATCTGCACCACTTTACCCAACCACGGATCTATCTCTTACCATCATCATCAATACTACCTCTTGTGATGTCTGAACATTATGGCAATAAGGCTTTTGACAACTGGACACCAGAAATTTCATTTTAATTTTGTAACATATACAGTATTCTACTAAGAAAAGTGGTCCATACCACAGACAGACAGGCAAGTCAAAAATCACAGATCTCATTTCTTATCTAACCCAAAATTTTACTGTTACTATTAATTTTTAAGAAAATTAGGGGGAAAAGATGGTTATTCAACTGGTCAGTATAGTAATTAGTGTTCTTTTATGTAAGGTACAATGTAAATCAGAAAAAATGGTAACATAAAATGCTCAGGCATAAAGAAAACTATCAGAATAGCTAACCAGTACATGCATTTCTCCTCTAATTTAAAATCACTAAAGTTAAAAATTTTCATAGTAGTTTTTAAACATTTTACAAGTCCTTTATTGTCTTGGGAAGTCTGCTGCTTGCCCAGATCCAAGATGTCATGGAAGGATTACCAAGACTCATCCAGCTCTTTGATTACTACCCCATGCTGCTCATCCATGTGGACACCAATGATACTGCCAGGGGATACCCTGACTGGATCAAAAGCGACTACAGGGTGCAAGGGTGAAGGGGTCTGGGGCTCAGGTCATGTTCTCTTTGATCCTTCTAGGCAAGGGATGGGGCCAGGCAGGCATGAACAGGTGCATCCTGCGAATCAATACCTGGCTGCACAGGTGGTGTTTCCAGCAGGAATATGGGCTTCTTCAACCATGGGATGTTGTTTCAAGAAGGATTTCTAGGAAGAGACAGGATCCAACTGATGAAGAGAGGAAACAGCATCTTTGCAGACAGGCTCGCTAACCTAGTGAGGAGGGCTTTAAAACTAGGTTCACTGGGGGATAGGGACCAAAGCCCTGAGGTAAATGGGAAAGTGGGAAACCTAGAGGAAGAGCAAGTAGGACAGGGCAATAGGGGAGGTGTTGTCATACTTCCTGAAAAATCAGGACAATCAACCAGCTACCTCAGATGCCTGTACATAAATGCATGGAGCCTGGGAAACAAGCAGGAAGAACTGCAAGTCCCTGCACAGTCACAACACTGTGACATGACTGGAATAACAGAGACTTGGTGGGATAGCTTGCATAACTGGAGCACTGTCATGGGTGAGTTCAAACTGCCCAGGAAGAACAGGCAGGAAGAAGTGGAGGAGTTGCATTTTATGTAAAAGAGCCATATGATTGCTCTGAGCTCCAGTATGAAGCGGTAGATAGGCCTGCTGAAAGTCTCTGAGTTAAGGTTAGAGGGGAGAGCAACAAGAGTGATATTGTGGTGGATGTCTCCCATAGACCACGAGACCAGGAGAAAGAGGTAGATGAGGCTTTCTGCAAACAGCTAGTGGAAATTTCCCAATCACAAGCCCTGGTTCTCATAGGGGACTTCAATCACCTTGACATCTGCTGAGAGGGTAATAAAGCACGGTAACAGGCAATCTAGGAAGTTTCTGGAGAGTGTTGGGGACAACTTCCTGGTGCAAGTGGTGGAGTGGCCAACCACTTTTCTTGACCTACTGCTTACAAACAGGGTAGAATTGGTGGGGGGATGTAGTAGTGGATGGCAACTTGGGCAGCAGTGACCATGAGATGATTGAGTTCAGGATCCTGAGAAAAGGAAGGATGGAGAGCAGCAGACTAAGGACCTGGAAAAGCAGACCTCAACTTGCTGAGGGAACCCAAGGGCAGGATCCCTTGAAAAGCCAGTCGGAAGGGGGAAAGGAGTCCAGGAGAGCTGGCTGTACTTTAAAGTATGGGCTGGATGAAAGGACTGTAAGGTGGATAGCAAACTGGATACAGCATCGGGTTCAGAGGGTAGCTATAAATGGCTCGATGTCTAGTTGGCAACCATTATCAAGTGGAGTGTCCCAGGGTCAGTCCCGGGGCCAGTTTTGTTCAAACGACTTGAAAGATGGCATATGACACCAAGCTGGGGGGACTACACTGGAGGGTAGAGCTAGGATTCAGAGTGACCTAGACGAATTGGAAGATTGGCCAAAAGAAATCTTGTGCGATACAACAAGGACAAGTGCAAAGTCCTGCATTTGGGACAGAACAATCCCATGCACCAGTACAGGCTGGGGGCTGGATGGCTGGGCAGCAGCTCTGCAGATAAGGACCTGGGGGTTACAGTGGACAATAAGCTGAATACGAGCCAACAGTGTGCCCTTGTTGCAAAGAAGGTTAATGGCATACTGGGCTGCATCAGTAGGATTGTAGCCAGCAGGTCAAGGGAAGTGATTATGCCCCTCTATTCAGCACTGGTGAGGCCACATCTGGAGTACTGTGTTCAGTTTCGAGCCCCCCACTACAGAAAGGATGTGGACAAATTGGAGAGAGTCCAGCAGAGGGCAATAAAAATGAGGGGGCTGGGGCACATGACTTATGAGGACAGGCTGAGGGAACTGAGCTTATTTAGTCTAGAGAAGAGGACACTGAAAGGGGATTTAATAGCAGGCCTCACCTACTTGAAGGGAGGTTTGAAAGAGGATTGAGCTAGACTGTTTTTAGTGGTGGCAGATGACAGAACAAGGAGCAATGGTCTCAAGTTGCAGCAAGGGAAGTTTAGGTTAGATATTATAAAGAATTTTCTCACTAGGAGAACAGTAAAACCCTGGAACAGTTACCCAGAGAGGTGGTGGGATCTCCATCCTTGAACGTTTTCAAGACCCAGCTAAACAAAGCTTTTGCTGGGGTGACCTAGTTGGGGATGGTCCTGCTTTGAGCAGGAGGTTGGCCTAGATGACCTCCTGAGATCCCTTCCAAACCTAATTTTCTATGATTCCATGATGATGAGCTTGCAAGACACTCTTGACTGCCTACTATCCATGGTCCCAGCCACCCTTGTAGCAAAACTTCTGAGTCCTGAACTAGATTTTTTAAACAGTTTCAGAAGAAAGTTTTTGGTAGGCCAGACAGCAGCACTGAAAAACCAACTGGGCATGCATCTGAGCACAGTAGAATAGTTAAAAACTGCCTCTTCCCCTGAGCCACTACTGGGTGTTTGAGCCTCTTGCAGTTGTTTCTCTGTTTATTTGGTGTTTATGAGTAGAGACAGCTCCAACAGTTGTATTGGTATCAAAGGAAGAGATTCAACTCTTATATTCACATGAGCCTATGCTCACACTCAGGTTCATTCAGGGTCAAAGTTGGGGCTTGTATCACTAGAACAGTAGTTCTGCCTCCCTTTTTCAAGTGCATTTGTCCATCCCTGCAAATGTTCCCAAGTTAGTCTATTTAAAAACAAAGCAAAACAAAGCCTCAAAGGTAGCCACATCACCAATATCTCTGAAGGCTAGAGTTGGAGTTTCCATCTGAGCTATACAAAATGTTAGCAGTCCAGCTTCTATGTTTACTAGAACATCAGTGACAACTGGAACAGCAGCTGTAGACAGCTATGTTTTGTGCTTTGTACTGCTTCATGTTTCTAACCTCTCTAGCAGTAAGTAGTCAGATCCATCAGTTTCTGCTCAGCTAAGCCTCCCACTGATTTAGAGTCTTGCCTAGTTTGAGCAGTAAACAAGATCTACAGATTTTCGCCTACAGTCAATAATTTAAAATGGCAGGAAGAGATTGTTTTCCAGCTTACAAGTGTCATAATAATGCTGTTTATAAACAAGTCAGCAATGTGGAGCAGGCCTTTGAGGTCATATTTAGGTTGGAAGTCCTCACACACTTACAGAACTGTGATGTGATTGGAATAATAGAGACTTGGTGGGACAGGTAGCATGACTGGAACACTTCTCACGGATGGGCATAAACTGTTCAGGAAGGACAGGCAGGGGGAGAAGAGGAGGAGGTGGTCTTTATGTAAAAGAGCTGAATGATTGCTCAAAGGTACAGTATATGAAAGTGGAGACAGACCTACTGAAAAATTTCCGGGTTAGGGTCAGAGGGAGGTTAGGCAAGAAGGGAGACGCCCTGGTGGGTGTCTGCTATAGACTATCAGACCAGGAGGATGGGGTGGACGAGGCTTTCTGTCAGCAGCTAGTAGAAGTATCCTGATCACAGGCTCTGGTTTTGATGGGAGACTTCAACCACCCTGACATCTGCTGGGAGGAAAATACAGCAGTGCACAGGCAACCTTGGAAGTTTTTGGAGAGGAGTGGAGACAATTTCCTGGTGGCGAGTGTTAGAGAGGCCAACTAGGGGCTGCTCAACTTGATCTACTGCTCACAAACAGGGAAGAATTGGTGGTGAATGTAGAAGTGGATAGCAACTTGGGCAGCAGTGACCATGAGATGATTTGAGTTTGGGATTCTGAGGAAAGGAAGGAAGGAAGGAGAGCAGCAGACTAAGGACCTCCGGACTTCAGAAAAGCAAACTAACTCGCTCAGGGAACTAATGCCCAGGATCTCCTGAGAGGCCAGTCTGAGAGAGGGAAAGGAGTCCAGTACAGCTGGTTGTACTTTAAAGAAACCTTACTGAGGGCACAGAAATGAATCATCCTGACATGCAGAAAGGCTAGTAAGCATGGCAGAAAACCATTTGGGCTTAGCAGGGAACTCTTCAATGAGCTAAAACACAAAAAGGAAGTTTAGAAGAGGTAGAAACTTGGACAAACTGCTAGGGAGGAGTATAAGAGTATTGCTCAAGCATGCAGGGATGGCAAAAGGAATATCAAAGCACAATTGGAGTTACAGCTAGCAAGGGATGTGAAGGGTAACAAGAAAGGCTTCTACAAGTATGTCTGCAACAAGAGGAAGATCAGGGAAAAGTGTGGTTCCCTTCACTGAATGTAGGAAGGCAACCTGGTGACACATGATGCAGAAAACACTGAAGTACTTAATGCGCTTTTTACCTCAGTCCACAGAGGCAAGGTCAGCTCTCAGACTACTGCACCCGGCAACACAATGGAGGGGTGGTTAGCAGCCAACAGGTGCAAAAGAACAGGTTATGGACTATTTAGGAAAGCTGGATGTGTACAAGTCTATGGGGTCAGGCGCAATGCACCTGAGGGTGCTGAGGAAGTTGGCTGATGTGATTGCAGAGCCACTGGCCGTTATCTTTGATAACTTGTGGCAATCAGGTGAGGTCCCAGACAATTGGGAAAGGGCAAATACAGTGACCATCTCTAAGAACATGAAGGAGGAGGATCCAGGGAACTACAGACCAGACCAGTCAGCCTCACTTCAGTCCCTGGAAAAAATGGAGCAAATCCTCAAGGGACCCATTTTTAAACACTTGGAGGAGGAGAAGAAAGTGATTTGCATGGATTCATTGCAACAGGTTACCCAGAGAGGTTGTGGAATCTCCATCCTTAGAGGTTTTTAAGGACCTGGATAGACAAAGCCTTGGCTGGGCTGATACAGTTGCGGATGGTCCTGTTTTGAGCAGAGGATTGGACTAGATGACCTCCTGAGGTCACTTCCAACCCTAATTTTCTATGAGTCTATTAATTTTGTCCTAAACAGGTCTACTAATTCTCTCAATTCTAATTTACTATGATTACCAACAGTGCGCTATGTCCAAGTCCAACTCAGCTTTTGTAATTTGTGTCATTGTAAGGGAAAGTTATCAGCCAAGATTGAGTCCTTCATGGAGAAATCTTCACTTTTCCCTTAATTATGTTATAAAACTTCTCATGTTTCTCAGAGGGATATGCTTATATATTAGTATATTTCTTTAACAATTGACAGACTATAGAAGAAAATACCATGTGCAAAGCAGTATCAGATAAGTACTAAGAAAGAGATATCACTCTGAAGAGAAATTCTTATTCTATACTTCTCTTCTGACTTTACAAGGAAAAAGCAGAGCTGGAAAATACTGGTCCAAATTAGGGGTGAGGATGAGCATTTGAAGAAGGATTAAGTGCAATTAACATCACCCATATTGCTTTAGACTTTTCTGCTATCACACTATATTACAAGCTAGTAATTCTGAAATCGTTTTAGAATTCTGAAGTAACTGACACTTTTGGTTAATCACGTCATGCTAAAAGCCCCTTAAGAATGCTCATCTCTTTTTTTTTAAACTTCATACAGTTAATGTTATATTACCTGTAAATACACTATAAACCCTGTACTTCTAAGAAATTATTCAGCTGGCTGGAATCACCTATTAGGTTCGTGTCTTAATGGTACGACTTAAGCTTAACAAAAACAATTTTTCTGATTTTGAGCAGGCTCTCTTTGACAAGTGACAACTATGGAGTTATGGCCTCCAGAGATTTAAAAGGCCATGGAAAACTAGACTAATTATGGGATCACCCATAATTTTAATGAAGGTCATTGACCAAGCGATCAATTTCCAATCAGCATTTAGTTTAATTTTATATAAAAGCAGCATATGGTATTTAGATTTGAAACAGAGAGTAAGCATTTTTTTCTTTTTATGAGTCACTCTCAGGCCCCTGGCAGCCATTACACTCAAGATGTGATTAACTAGGTAACCATGTCTTAAGTAGTAACCCAGCCACATGTTCATGCAGTTAATGGCATGATAAAACAAGGAATAAACCACAAAGTTACTGCACAAAATATATGTAATAACTTTGTGGCTGGTTCCCAAAGCACCTTAAATTGAACATGTGGCCAGCAACAATCAGCTAATTTGGGCTGCCAGTCTTAGGAACACACCAGAGCCTTGAAGGGCTCCAATGCTGATCAGGGCTCCTGGCTTTGGGAGTGCACTTAAGTCCTTCAAGAGTTGGGGGCAGGCCTGTGGTTGGGAATGCCAGTCAGCTGACCAATGCTTCTAAATATAAAAGAATTCCACTAATACCTTTCTATCAGACACAGCTTAGCTCCCCTCCCATTCTTTACCACTAGTCAGGATGCCTTAAAAAAAAATCAGGTCCCTGATCTGAAGATCTAACACTGTAAAAAAAAAAAAAAAAAAGGGAGGACCCATCTTCAAAAAAGGGAGGAAGGAGGACCTGGGAAACTATAGGCCAGTTAGTCTTACCTCAATCCTGGGTAAGCTTTTTGAGAGAATTATTCTGGCACATGTCCACGAGGGGCCAGCAGGGGAGCTTAGGGGCAACCAACACAGGTTCATTAGAGGCAGGTCCTGTCAGACCAACCAGGAGCGACTAGAAATAATGGTCACAAGCTGGCAGAGGGTAAATTGAAATTAGACATCAGGAGGCGCTACTTCACTGTCAGGGCGGCTAGTATCTGGAACCAACTTCCAAGCAAAGTGGTGCTGGCTCCTACCCTGGGGGTCTTTAAGACAAAGGCTTCACAATCACCTTGCTGGGGCTGTTTGACCCCAGTGCTCTTTCCTCTCTATGGCAGGGGGTCAGACTTGATGATCTGCTCAGGTCCCTTCCAACCCTACCAGCTATGAAACTATAAAAAGGCAGATACGTAAGAGTACAAGATGCAAGTGAAGTGGCTAAGGTGATAGACCACATCTTGATATAATTTATAATTATGTTATGTCCTAGGCTGTATGGAAACCCTGAACAAGTAATGCACAAGCATGTGCTTAAGTGACAACTGGACTGCGGCTGCAAAATTCTTCAGCCTTGCAGTAACTGACTTTTACACCCAACAGTTAAATTGGGTCTTCTGGGGATCTGAATATCAAAAAAGGTGCTGGGCCACCAGACTGGCACTGGCAAAAACAGAACACTGACAGCTGTGGGAGAACAGCACCGACTGGCACAATGGTGCAGCAGTGAGGAAATGAGACGAAGTCAGAATAAGCAAGTTAAGGAAGTAAAGTTACACAGAGCCATGATTGTCAGGAGAAGCAGCTAGAACTTACTGTGGAGAAGGAAGAGGAGCCAATGAAGGGATTTAAAAGTGAGATAACAGATAACCAGTGGGCAAGAATGTGACAAAGATGTGATTCTCCTCACCTGTAGCCCTAGGTCTCTTTCCCCCCTATAGCTGTCTAGTTCCCTTCCCTGTTTCCTTTCTCTCATTCATGTATGTAGCAACTCAATTCACCCTAGAGACATCAAACACTTCCCCTGCCTCACCAGGCCCAAAAGTCTTTTTGCTCAATCTCAGGGGCCAAGCTGCTAGAGAGGCTGAGCTTCTCCTGTTTGGCTTGGCTCTTGACCTCAGCTGTTGAGTTGAGGCAAAGCATCGTTAGTTCCTCTGAGAACCCTCTGCTTCCATCTGCAAAAGTTGCACCTGGTTGGCAAATCAAGGATCTCCTGCTGAGAGCAGGGAGGAGAATCCCTTGTAACTGCTCTTCTCTTTCCTCCTGCCAAGGTAGAACAAAACTCCTCTTAAAAGGAGAAGACCAGACTCCCTTTTGGGCCATATGCTTGCTTACATCTGGATCTGTCTCGGAGATTAAGTCAGTAAATTAAAACAGGATTGGAGCAGAGGGCTGACAGCCAAAGGCTGAGAGCACCCTCCAAAGATGTGCATGCTATAAATATTGTTTGTTACACCTTGGATGGCCAAACATAATAATATTGGCTAAGAGAGTCTTGAAACCAAACTGTGCTTACACTATTATCCTTCTGGTTTATGAACTACTGACCGGCTAGCAATTAACCAAGCCAGGATAGGATTGTGTTTTATGACTGATAGCATATTCTTTTTATTAGTATTTTGGCTAATCTCCTAGGGTAACACTAAGTTTGAACATTACCTTGTAGAGTACAGCATTGCTTTGTATGCACTGTTTATGATGCGTCTCACTTTTTAGAAAATGAATTAGTTTGTTATTGCTTGTAATATCAGATATTCTGAGAGAAACAAAATAAAAGAGGAGGAAAAATGTATATGAAGAAGCAAAATCAGGCTATTTTGATTGGATTTGGTGACTGCACATAGCATATAAGCTTCATTAAGCCTATATATATATCTATATCGATATTGATATATATCTACAGAGAGAGAAAGAAGCTTAATTCTGATCTTAGTTTGCATCGTTTAGCATTGTATAAACAACAAGTGAAACCCACACAAAATATATATAAAATAAATGCGTGCATTTCATGTGTGCTTTCATTGTGGTGGTTATTATTTATATAACACTTAGAGATGCAAACTAATATCAGGCCCAACAAAGCTACATTCTGTACATATGTTTTGCTGTCACCCCTTCCTATAATTTATAGATTTAATTCATACTGAAGTTTTTTTGTTAGTGTTTGTTAGCGATTATGATGATATTGAATACTTTCCAGATGTTCCAAAAGTTGAGGTTCTTCTAGGGGGTGTAAGTTTAGACATTTACTATGTCAATCTTTCATAAAAGACTAAGCTGTCATCATACTCCCTAAAGTTTTGCTCAATAAAAAAGCTGCATGACGAATAGCTATTTTTCATGAGGGTCTCACATAAGTGCAATGAAAAGACCTGGAACAAGCTTCATATGAAATTAAATCTCTATATTATTAAAGCTTTCAAATAAAGAAAAGGAAATAACTGACATGAGCAGAAACTATAAACAAGTAATGCAGGTAACAAGGTGAGAAAATATGGCCATTCCATACTTAAATCAGTCAAATCACAATTGCTGAACTATACTCATGTGCTTTAATTGGTCCATGTGTTAACAAGCAGTGCATTTTTATAGTTCCTGTCTTTAAAGTTAAATACAGCCTTCAGTAAAACTGCTAACAATAATAACAACCTCAAATATAAATGTAATTCAGTCACTTGCTCCTGAAGTATTCCATCACTAAGGTATCTCAGGAATTTTTTGAACTCTTGTCCCAAACAGGCATAACGTAGTAACAGAAATTTTTTATCACGTTAAAGACTGCAAGACTACTTGGTAGTCTATTTCCATCCTACAGTAGTACAATCAACCTAGTTAATATAATGAATTTAGTAGCCTATAGGTTTGTAATGTATTACTACCATACCACAAGCCTTTTCACACTTAGACCTTTTCTGAAGTCCTGTAAGTTGTGCTGCTTGTAAGTTGCAAGTGAAATAGCAGAAAGTGCAAGTGCTTAGCACAACACATTTTTGTTATATGGCATGAACTAATGGCAGAATGAGAAAAACCCCACACACTAGCAAACTGCATAAAATGTGAAGCGTGCACAACATTCCACACTGTCAGGCTAACCTGCCATAGCGCTGAGCTGCTGACATGACTTTAATGCCAACTTGTTCAAGCCGCCTTAGCTTTCTGATTTCCTCTGAATCTTTTCCCTTGAATTCACGTGTTTCTTTGGCACTACCTGAAGGAAACTGACCTATAAGGTGGTCTTTGTTTTGAGTCAAATCTACTTGAGTTTTATTGGGATTTGTCCTGGCAGTCATGCAGCCATGCACTTGCTCCTCTTCAAGTCGTCTTGATGCCTCATTTTGTTGTTCTTCTACTGTTTCAGGGTGGGTTTTGCTAATGAGTTACACAAGGTAGTTTACTGTACAGGACACTGCTACTTTTTTTTTTTTAGTATATTTTGCTTAACAAATATTTATAAATGCTATAAGAGAATAATCATGCTATCTAGCGCAAGATTCTCCGAAGGCAAATCAAAACAAAACATCTGTTAGTTAAACCAATATGTGAAATATGAGAATGTATGCTAAAAATTCACCAATGCACAATAAATTAATTAATTCATTGACATATGTCACCAGTGCACAACAGATTCATTCATCAAAGTTGAAACATCTCATGAAAACTGTAACTCGGAGCATCCATAACAACACTAGAGAAGCAAACGTATGTTAATACGAGTGATTGTAGCATTTAAATAAATCACTTGTATCAAATACCACAGCTGTTAGCGGCGTGTACTGTAACACTGAATAATTCACAGGTAACGTCATCACAAATGAACAACAATTGTCTAAGTTCTGTCATTACGTGCATATCTACTTGTGTCATTATTCTTCATTTGTTTTGCAGCTTTATTATTACAGACAATCAAACAGTCTAATTCTGTGGTGCTCAACCTATGGCCCATGAACTGGATCCAGCCCCTAAAGTGACTGGATCTGGCCCTCAGTCTGGGGGGATCAGTAGCAAGCAGCTTTGTCCAAAGCGTCTCCTTCCCTGGTCTGCATCATGTCATTGATCCTCTCCACATCTTTTTCAACCTCTGCCCCTCCCCTCTCCCCTCCCTCCCCCCCAAACACTGGCAGCCATATCCCTGCCCCATCTCTCTGTCTCCAATGCCCCCACCAGAAATGGTCAACAGTGCAGCCAGGTTGCAAGAACCCAGCTTGCTTCTTCACAAGGTTGAGCTGTACCGGTCTAGTCTAAGGAACTGATTTCACCCAATTTACACAGTACCATGTGCTATGAAGGAACATGACTGGTTAAATGTTAAAAAGGATAATCATTTAAGAAGATGGACAAAGTCCTACCTGAAAGGCCTCTCTCCTCCTAGGGGTGAAGTAGCAGTACTCCAGCTTTTCCGGTATTCTTCTCGTTCAGCTTTCTTTTTCCGAAGAGGAGCTGGTATATAGGCAGTCTGGTTACTCTTATTCGGGAGGTACTGGTTAAAAGGCACAGCTGATTTAGGTTCACCATACGATGTCCGTCTTGCAGACATATCATCTTTTTTCACATCTGGCATCTTCCGGTGTGGCAAATCAGATTCAGAGTCACTTCCTCGCCCTATTGAAAAACAGTACAGAGAGGGGGATGTTATTTTTTACATAGCAAAAACACCCCGACTGTAAAATGGTATTTCAGTAGTAGATTGAAATACTATAGTTGGCAATAGTGTATTTACACAGAATATTGGAAAATTTCACTAGGAAACTACTATGTACAGTTTTTCAAATCAGAGAAAATAAGAACTGATGATAGCTAATTATGTCTGGAGTTATATTCGTATTTTAAAATCAGTCTGGCAAAAGTACTGGCCACAATCTCAATCTCTACATCAACAGCAAATAAATCTATTCCAGCAGTCCAGCATCCTACTGTAGGCATCCAAGGAAACCGGACTTCAGAAAAAGGTCACAGTAAGTTCCTTTTTCAAGAACCCTTCCCTTTGAAGAGTTGCAAAGCACAATAGGTCAGATAATACCAGGATCTCCAATGACACAAAACAGCTGCATAAACCCAGAATCAAGCTTACTTTACTGGCCCCCAACTGACTGCTACTTACAAGCAAGGTTAGGCATCAGATGGAACAGGCCAGTGAATCGGTACATAACTTAAGGTGTTATCTAGAGGGTAGTAACACACTGGGTTTTAGAGGGCTACTTGCTGTACACTGATGTAGCAGATGTTGATACAGGGATAGGGTACCTCCTCTTGGAATTATATCATATTAACTGAAGTGCCACAACCTAGGCATGGTTTTGGATAGGTATAAACTACTAATGGTTTCTAATCAGAATTTCCATTAGCTAGACAGGATTTAGGGGATAGATCGGCATGCCAAGGTTTCATGAATATTTTTGGTGAAGAATGGGAAAGACGACAGTGAGAAACAAATCGAGAGCTTCAGAGGATAACGGAAACAGCAATTTTGAGCAGATTTGGGTAAACACCGGTAAATAAAAGTCACCAATACACACTACTGATATTCATAAGCTATCTTTAAAAACACATTCACAGACTGGGTTAAAAACAGCTTCAGACACAAGCAAGCAAGTTTTATTGGCAAGAATCTTCCTAAAAAACAAAAGCATCATAAATACCAGCACAAAAATACTTCTAAGAATGTGCAGTAGAAGTGCTTTCATATACATTTGGAAAGGATATTTCATATTCGATCAACAAATTTTTGCAAAAATACAAATGTTTACAAGTTATTTGTGAACAGAAAGTGACTCTTGTTTATAAAGGTTAGGCCTCCCAAATAGGATACAATTAAAAAAAAACTCACAAACCACATGATTTAAAGAACCTAGTGTACCAGGCAAGCTATGTTCACATAATCCAGCTGAGCAATAGGAAACAACAAACAATGTGAAAAAAGAAAATCAGGACGATCTTGTGGATAATTTGAACAGAAAAGAGGGCTAAATATGTCAGGAATGTTAATTTGCAAAGAATAATTCAACCCACTGCAAAGCTCAGCATGTCTTCTTGGAGATGGATGAAGAAGGGGAAAGAGAACAGCAAAAGGAATACTGGACAGACATACTACTAAAAAAGAGCTAAGCAGCTAGATTCATAACTTTCTTTTTCAGGAATTTTACATTGAGATTTTTTTGGTTATTAAATTTTCTACCTGCAAAATGTGGGTAACAAACTTAGGCATGATTAGTTACTACGCAGTTACACATGTGTAGACATGACCCAGGAGCAAACTTACTCCCAGGACAGCCCTGCCGCTAGGGGGCCAGCCCAGGGCTCTGGGCTGGGAGCCTCTCCTGCCCCAATGCTTTAAAAGCCTGCAGGCACTCAGAGCCCTGAGGAACACCAGCAGGGAGTCTGAGGCCACTCCAGGCCCCTGTGGCCCCTGGGCAGGCCTTAGCTTGCCTGCACTCCGTCACTACTGCTTAGCATCACAGTGTTGCACAGTTGCCAGGCTCATGCTGCTGCATAAAGGTCAAGGCCTTGCAGGCACAGTGGGTTTCCATCACCAAGCACAAACATTGGTTAGGAAGTGCCTGTAAGTCCATGCTCTTTATGTAGCAACTGATGGACATCCTTGCATCCTAGGACCCAGGCCTATAGCAGCACAGGTGGCCTGCCCGAGCCCACCCCCCGACCTAGCACCCCCGGTGATACATTATCACCGGTAACACATCCAGCAGCCCATGCCACTGAGCTCCCTGGCTGGATCCTCCACCAGCATCTCAGGGAGCCTAAGTCAGTACCTGTCTCACCAGCTCTGTAACCCCAGCCCCCACCACAAGATGCAGCCAGCCATGACAGCCAGTTGCCAGCAGAGCCAGCTCCTCCTCAGAGGGGAGGTGGGAGATGGGGGGAGGAAGCCCTGGACACTGCCTAGAACCACACACTACCACTGACAGCCATGATTCTATAGAGCCACCAGCCACACCAGCCCTGCCACATGGTAAGCCCACACTGGGGGGGAAGGCCTCCCTTCGCCTGACCCCTGCTCTTGCTCAGCCCACCTGCACTCCCCTGGCCCCAGGTTCACCCTTCCCCCCACCAGCACACAGGAAGGTGGGAGACAGTGCAAAACTTCATTGAGCAGCCCATGCCCTCACAGCTAGGTGGACATGGGCCTCTTGCACACCAAGGAATCTGTTAATGTCAGCAGCAATGTCATCCTCAGTTGCAGGGGGGTATGGACGCGTAGCGCAGCCACAGGCAGCCCTGCAGGTAGTGGTGGAGGTTGTGGGGTAGCCCAAGCTTGCCCTCTGCACCATCATAGTGCAGGGTCCGATACCAGGTGTGCAGGTCCACCCAGGGCACTGTGGCCATTAACAGCAGCATCAGGGCATAGTGAGTCAGGTACTCCTCAGTTCGCACAAACAACTCCTCATGCCTAGGCACGCGCAGTAGGGCCATGCTCAGGGTGCGGCAGTGGTGCAGGGGAGAAGGGCTGGCCCTGGGGCACCTATCTGGAGAAGACCCCTGCTGGGAGGGTGGGGGCATGAGCAGCTCCCCATCCCAGTTACCTGGGAGCCTCATGCCACTAGAACCCGGGTGCTGTGGGCTAGGCGGCAGCACAGCAGAGCAGTTGCTCTGCAGGAGGAGAGGTTGGAGCAGGGTCTGGAGCTGCAGTAGCAGGTGCTGTCAGGAGCCTGGCCTGTCCCACCCTGGGAATCACAGCCAGCACCCAGTGGCCCACCGACCCCAGGGAAGCAAGTGGGGATGGGAGGCTTAGTTGGTGGCCACTTAGAGCCACCTGTGCCATGGTAGCATAAACCACCATTGCCCATTCATGCAGTCAACATGGCATGTGTACCCACAGAGGAGCAGCCAGAGGCTGGAGTGCTGGCCACCTGTCCCTGGGCTCTGCTCTGGGGCAGCACACAAAGGACATTGTACATAGTTTTCATGGGGAAAAAGGCTTTTTATTGCTGGTGGGTGGGTTGGGTGGTGGAGGGGGCTCTTTTTGTTAGGGAGGGAGAGGCGAGGGGGGGCTCTTTTTTTGGGGATGGAGTGGAGAAGGGGGCTCTGGTTAATGTTAGGAGGATAAAAACTTGCTCTTCTGAGACAAGTCTGTGGTGAGTTTGGTGCTGAGGGTGGGCAGTGGGGGGCCTGTGGGTGGCGATCCAGGTGGGCTCCTCATCCCAGTCATCTGGGAGCCTCATGCCATTGAAGCCCGAGTGCTGTGGGCTAGGCAGCAGCACAGCAGAGCAGTTGCTCTGCAGGAAAGGTTGGAGCAGGGTCTGGAGCTGCAGTGGCAGGTGCTGTCAGGAGAGTGGGGAGTGCTGGAGAAGGTGGTCGGCCAGTTCTTCCTGTACCTGGTGCCCTGAACCCTGCTGATGGGTGCATGGATCTCCTGGGGCCTTGGTGGGGGGAGGAGGTCACCGTGCCACTGCAGGTGGTGCTCCCACTGCCAGGCATCCTCCACCCACTGTGCCTCCTCCACTCAGGCCTCATGGAACAGTTCTTCTGAGGCCTCACAGATGTTATGCAGCATGTAGGCTGTGATGATGATCCAAGGGAGTGTCTTCGGTGAACTCAAGGTAGGTGGTGGCAGTTCATCAGCATCCCTTGAGGCAGCTGAAGGCATGTTCTACCAGGGCACGGGTCCAGCACAGGCAGTGGCTGAAGTGGGCCTGGCAGGGGTCCAGCTGGCCAGTATAGGGCTGCAGGAGCTGGGGTAGGAATGGGTAGGGCAGGTCCCCAACAAGTAAGGATGGAACCACCACAGTGTCCAGCTGCAGGTATGGCACCCCCAGTGCAAAGTGGCTGCTTTGCACCAGGCCCGGCAGGCCAGACTTCTGGAAGACACAGGCATTGTGGGTGCCGCCCACCCAGCCAATACTCACATACATCAAGGTGTCTCGGTGGTCCATGATGGCCTGGAGCACCACAAAGTGAAAGCCCCTCCACCTATAATAGGGGTGGTCTCCATGGGGTGGGTAGGTGATGGGGGCATGTGTCCTGTCCAGGCCCCCGATGCCCTGGGGGAATCCCAGGACACAGAACCCCACCACCACTGCCCTGGGATTGTGCACACAGAGGAGTGTCCTCTAGCATGTCCTAGTGGGCTCCGCACACCTCCAGAACGGCCCTCCTGGCGGTGGCCTTCCTCACACAAAACAGATGGCCAATGTACCACAGGCTAGTGGGTGTGGCCAGCTTGAGCAGGGCTAGGGCCAGCTAGGTGCCTACAGGGAAGAGTGGCTGCATGCTGGTGTCTTGCCACTCCAGGTGGGGCTGGAGCTGCTCCAAGAGGTCTTGGAAGGTGGCTCAGGTCATGTAGGCGGCCTCCAGACACTGTTCGTCATTGTGCCACCACCAGTCTGGGCCCAGAGGTGGCAGAGCTGGAGGTCCAGGAGGTGAGAGCATCCCTGGTGGTGGCACCCTGGAGCCTGTCATCAGCATTCCTGATGGAGTTCCAGCCAGGCAGATAGGGTAAAAGTGGCAGGTGTGCAACGGTGGTCCTGGGATGGCACACGGCAGGCAGGCAGTCGCTGAGCATGGGGGAGCCAGGAGAGGCAAGACAGCTGTGGGCCAGGCAGCACTTGGCATGGTGGTCCAGAGCGATGGCACAGGTGGTGAGGAGAGTGCTCCCACATGCTGCTCCTGGCCAGGGAAGTGGCTGGTCAGAAAGCAGCAAGTGGGGCTGGTTTTTGAAGAGGGCTGCCTGCAACTGCAGCCAGAGCCTGGAGTTCCCCCTGGTGGTGTCAGGGGCCCATTGCGGAGTCCTGAGAAGCCGGAGCAGACTGGCAGCAAATCTGCTCCCACTTCCTTGCACGTGTAGATGTGCTCGTCACCATTTACTTGTGAGTAAACTGGTACCACATCAAATGCACGTGTAGGCACACCTAGTGAGTATTAACACATATCAGCATTAAGGATAGAGACATGGCTACATAATCCTAGGAGTCTGGTGGAGCTTTCCAAATTGTTTAGAGAAGCAGGGCCATAACTTAAAAACAAGCAGAAAGTCAAGGTGCTTTAGTACTTGGAACTCTTCTATACTGATCCTAATTTTACTTTAGCAAGCAGTTCTGACATATGCAAATATGTTCTAAAAGGACAGACACTAGCATACCAGAGGAGAGTGATGGCGGAAGGAATGTAAGCGCTTCTTTGTTTTTAGGCCTGTGGGGCCAGGTCTACAAGTAGACACAGGTCTGGGTGGCAGCATTTCAGAAACAAGGGCTTGGTTAACTTCCACTGTTATTATTTTGGGGGAGGGGTATGCAGGCCTACAAGAAGCACTGAGGCTAAATGCATGTCTGAGTGGGAACCCAGCCTTAAACCCTATTTATATAATTAACTTACAGTCACTTTTGCTCTTTTGCAATTCCTCCTAGGAATAACAGACAGCAGAGCCCATCAACCCAATCAGTTTTTCCCGCTCCTACAGACATGTAGATGCAATTTAAAGGGTCTTGTGGATTCATGGAGGGAACCATGATTAAGTAGCATGTATTGTGCCACAGATGTCCAAGCAAGGAATTTACAGGTATTGGGATTTATAGGATATTGGGAAGCTTTAAAGTTAATTAATGCACTCATTGCAGTCTGTAATGTTACTGTAATTTAGTATTTTTACGGATGTACCTCCCTGTCTCTTCTTGAAGAGTGTCAGTACCTGGGTGGAGACATCAAAGCAGTTGTTGAAAGAGAGTGCAAACCACGAACTGCGCTGGTGCAAATACAGTTGCTTACAGGTTCTGTATTGTATATTATAGAATATTACTTAATCACTATCAACATATTCAATAACCTCTTTTTGCTCAGTTGTTTATTTTTACAGGTGCAAAGGAGCTGTAGCATCATTTTGGTGTCTCTTAATGGGTTTAATGAAGTTACTATATGACTGAAGTAGAAGCTTTCATTCCCTTATACTGTGTTGTGTTCAAGCTTCTGATACACAGTCTACCAGACCTGAAACCACCTAAGTGAAACACTAGCCTGCCAGGAACTGAGGCAGAGGTGTGTGGGAATAGGTGAAGGAGACACACCAGCCCAGCCAATTGCTCAAATTAATGGTAAATAAGCCCAGCTTTTTAGGACTTTTGTAAGCAGCTCACCACGAGCTCCAGCTAGCACCAATGACATTTACTAACATCCTACTGGAAAAAACACTGGACCTTTTTATTAGGTACCAACATTTCATGGCTTTTGGTTCAACTCAAAAGAACGAAGCCTTAACAGTTCTAGGGCAGGTTTTCTCCTGAGCATTGAGCTCTGCTTGTTAGGGGAGAGTAAGCACAGAAGCTGCAAGGAGCCAGTCATAGGTCCTGGATTCTAAGGGTCAGACTGTAACAATTCCAGTGGAAATTAAGGCATCCTAGGAACCAACAGTGTGGCAGAACCAAACTCTGTCCTACCTCACTCCCACCTCCACTCCCCACAGTCCTGATCCCTGACATCCCTCACACCATTGTTCCTGCCTCCAAAGTAACAGCTGCCTGCAAGCTTTACATCTGCAGAGTTCCCATCATCCCAAGAGAGCTCTCAGCTAGCTAGTTATGGTTAGACTGGTTTCCATTTTAACACCACTGTAAAGGTGTGCCAGAGATTGTGGCTATATCTTTTGTTAAAAATTAAAAATCCTTTTATTAAATACTGAATGGAAGGAATTCATTTGCAGAATTGCCATAATTATATTTTCACAATATTGGATTTCACCTCTCTCTCAAGTATCAGCAATTTCCAAGAGGTTTCCAATTAGTCTCTCCACCAGCAAGTTTTTATTTACAAACCATTTAATTAATTTCAACTCCCTCCCTTGCATTCATTAGTTCTTGCTTCATCCTAGTTTCTGAGCTAAAGCATGTCTGCACAACATCTTGTTACACCATAACTCTGAGAAGCACCCTGTCATAAATTACGCTACTACGAGGTAATTCCATTTTCCCATTCTCCATTATTGTAGCGGAGACAGACTTCACATAAATTGGTGGCAAAATTATCTGAAGACTGCAAACAACATAAGCAAGCATTCACAGAAAGTTTCTTTACTAGTTCCTAAGATTTAGTAGGCTACTCCACGATTAAGAGACCAAGTCTAGTTTTTGAATGGCAGCAGTTATGCCCAAAAGTGCCATGTGTCACATTTAATTTTATGCATGTGCCTCTTTCTAACTGAGACTTACCATCACTGCTTCCTTTGAGTACTACATCTGGAGATGGTGTCTGCTGCGAGCGGGAGCCAAAAGAATCCAGACTGTCAAAAGAATCATCTCTGCCGTGGCGAGGTGGGGAGAGGGAATCACTGCGTTCAGAGTCCCAGCAGTCTATGTAACCGCTGTCACGAATGCTGCGTTTGGGGCTCTCGATATCCTCCGTTTCCTACACAGAAGCACAGAAGGCATCTCGTCAAAAAGCAGCTGCTTACATACAAATGAGCTTCATTATGCATCTGATAAAGTGCCTTCCTGGTGCACTAGAATCTCCTCCCTCAGAAAAAAGCTTTTCGCTTTCCAATCAAAGGCATAAGTAGAAACAACATCTGATTTTGTGCTGATTAAGGGGAAAACCACACTTCTTAGATCAGTACAGTTACTTGAAAGGAAACTGTAAGAGGCAGGTTAATAAATTTAATCAAAACTGAAATAAACCTGAAGCTTGACTTGTCCTCCACAGTCCATAGCACACAGGCAAAATCATTAGAAGTTTAACTTCATGGCCATACTGGGTATAAGAACACTTTTTTCCAAATGCAATCCCCCGGATCTGTCTACTGTATCTGGCTAGGACACCAGCCAACAGCATTTGTTGTTGTTGCTTCAGCTCAACAAAATAATGAAGCAGTGTGCCCCAGCCTCCCTCTACCTTGAAGAGAAATTCCTGTTATGAAAGAGGGATGTCTTTCTGAAGCAATCAGCAATGAAAAATATGCAAAATGCTTTTCCTGATGCCTCAGAAGAATTCAGTTGTGCTCTTTAGTCTTTGCCAGCTCCTGGCTCTGGGGGATATGAAAGCACTTGTAGCTGACCCACATGTTCAGAGGAGTGAGAACAATGGTGGTCTTTGACAGCCCTGTGATTATAAATTCTTTCCAGTGCAAGCAGCACATACTAAAACACTGAAACTCCAGCAGAGGAAAAGGTCAATGGAAGCCATCCTCACCCTAGCATTATAATAAATCCCTTGTTTCAACCAGTGTCTTACCATTAATTACAATAGCATAGGCTGAGAAAAACAAAAATAACTACTCTTGCTCAAAGATAAACCTCTGCTTTTTTCCTCCCCCAGACTAATGCTGAAAAAACAAGATGAGGGAGACAACATCAGACTGACTTTTTGTAAATCTGAAGAGACTGGAATGCAAAACTTTTTCCTGAGCCATTTAAACATTGATTTTCAACTAAAAACACTTATATGCACAACATAACATTCAGTTAGTGCACAACAACTGAGCTAAGAACAGTTCCTATCCCTTCCACAGCTCCTACTATCATTATTAGTCCTGCTAAGCAGATCAATCAACATCACAATATGATGCTGCAAATAACCTTCTCAATGCAGAATGTCTGGAGAAGCAGCTGCGAAGAAAGGGGGCAAAATACCACGTGAAAGCTCCACATGCAAAAGGTTGGAGGCTCAGAAGAAAAAGTAAGATCAATAACTAATGTCCTGTAGACTTCTCAGTAAGAAAGTTAATTAGTGCTACTGCACAGTTTGCTGCCAAATACAAGCATGCATGAGAGCAAAGGTTCTTTAAGGCCAAGCTAAGCCACCATAATGTGAATAAAATAGATACAGCACCAGAGTAACACTTGGGTTAAACCATTTTAAAAAAATTAAAGCCAAACTTTAATTTAACAAGCAGCAATTTAAACCTACATTTTTTCTCTCTCATTCCTGCCTATTAACAACATACACAAACAAAAATGCCACCAAGAACCATCATACAAATTTTAAGAAAAGTCAAGCTTTGCTGTATCAATTATACAAATGAAAGAACTGAACAACCCTGTTCAAATCCTTTTGTCTGTTTTTTCCAAAATGATCCAAAATCTTTTCCTAAATCCAAATGTTTTACAGCTCCTCATCTCTACATACCAAGCAGCTACATTCAATCCTCCAGCACATTTCCATTTTAAAGTAATGTGTTTGAATGTCATGGAAACGCTGAAACTGCAGCGAGGATCGAAATCAGATGCACTGTCCTAAAGTACAAACTGAAAAAGCCATTCTTCATTCACAATGTTTTAAAGTTTGAAACAACTTTAAAACAACTTAAGTGTGAATTTTTGGAACCCTCCCCCCATTTTCATTAGTCCATTAACATTAATTCAGTTTATTTTTTATCTGTAACTCACCAGGAATTAAGTGGGCAAAGGAATAAGCAAGACTGACAAGACACATTCTTGTAATTCATATGTAAACATGTCCTGTTTAGCTTTCCCCTTGGCATCTCATTCACCCAATAGATTTGTCTGATAGATATTTTTTCTAATTCTGAACATGTGTGTTATCTATTCCATTGCACCCACTCTAAGTTTATTATTTACATCTGTATTGCAATACTTTTTGAAGAGATAATCTTATAAACTACCACAATGCACTGGTCTAGCAGGCCCATCTGGTAAAAATCACTGCATAACTATGTGGTAGTAGAAGTATATAACAATTACCATACTTTAAATACATTTGCAAGACATTCTACATATTTTTTCAAACTGCTGAATATATTCAGCAAATTATGAATTAATCATTTAGACTTCAGTTTAAAAGAGCAGAAGAGTTTATAATAACATGGGTAAAATATCAAAAACAACACCTGAATGTCTTAAAAATAAGACAGGGTAGTTCACTCAGTAAGGGACTGAGGACAGCATGCATTTTATTATGCAAAAAAACTTACCATAACTGGGTGTAATGGTGGTAATTACTCATCCTGAACCCTCACTTGTTGTCAGTGCTATTAAAATTTAGTGGAAACAGACTGGCAGAGAATGTGATTTACTGTTTATAAGTTGTCATCTAAGCAACGAGCCACTGTCAATGCACCAGAATACTCCAAAGTATAATTAAAATGTTTTAACTTACAATAAATATCTTTTAAAGTAACTCAAAGAAGAATCTATATGGATCAGAGGGGAATCTGGGATGGCCAGTGACTTTTGCAATACCACCTTCCATACAGTCAGCTATGAGGGGATACCTCATCTTGGCTGTAGTTTCTGCTTTTCCAGTGCACAACATTCAAGCTTGTTGCTTGTCTTCTACCTACAGAATTCTACCCCCCTCTTCTGAGCTCGGCTAATGATACTAGCCACTCTACACTTTTATCTTCTCATTCCACAAATGTTTCTGGACTTTAGTCCAAACTGCCTCCTTCACAAGAGAGGCATTTTTCCTTGAGCCAATCCATATGTTACCTTCTCCTCTTCCAAATTTCCCTCAGTGCCCCTTCTTCTGACCACAGAAAGCTAGACAATTAGACACAGCTTACCAGAGGAGGAGCAGACCGTAGATTATACATGATAAATACAAGTATGAATAAACTGTGTCATGAAACACAAATGACATGTACCAAACCATACTTTGACTATTCTGCTTTTGTGTGTTAGCCTACTTCCTCTCCACCTGGGGGTTGGTTTGTTACTCTTGGGTCTTTCAGAGGGCAAATCCTTCAGATCAGGACTACATTCTCCCTCCTGTCTCTCCACACTACTGAATATATCTGCATCACTACCACAAACATACAAGTAAATAATAATGAGGTTCAGTTTGTCACATGGTTCATGAGTGATTCATGCAGGACATTTCAAATGAAGGTTAATAAATCTTCGCTGCTCACCCCATTGTCAGGTATGCAGCACAGAGAAAATATATCAGAGAAAAACAAGAGAATTTTTTCATAGAAAATATTTCAAAACTTCTTCAGGATTATTTTCTGTAAAGCCAGATGCTTCAATTACCATAAGCCCTCCTACGCAGAGTTCAGAGGACATTCTCCCTCCCCTAGAGAGTGAGCCACGAGTGATTTAGAAACAGTTTGAGATCTCATGTCCTTTCAAGGAAAGGATCCAGCATTGGGTATGACAGAGTGATGGTGCTGGTTCTCTACCTTCCTCTGTCTCCAAACTTTATCTCCACAAGATCATAAAATAATAATCTGAAGCCTTGGCGTTTTTATGCACAGTAAAGGAGTATAGGACTTAATATACCTGGTGCTTATATCTGACACTTTTTTTGTGGGTGAGCCAAGGTGGAGGGGAAGAGGAGAAAGGAAAAAAGGAAGAAAACAACTCTTTGAAAGGCTGATGTAATAAAAACATTATTCTTAGAAACTGCTCAGGATTTTAGAAGGATGGATAAAATTCAGGACAATGGATAAGCACTCTCAGTAAGGTAGCTGAAGACATCTTAAATTTAATCTATTCAATTTATGTAATTTACATGTACACAATGCAGCTATTGCTTTATGGCTGACTTCCCTTGGCTTATTCTACCCACCCTCCTGTGCATGCTTCCCAGCCCCACTTTTTCTTCTATTTCTCCCCCCAAAATAAATAGACAATTTTTTTCTCTTAACTTATTCCTCTGGCTAGGTTCACACAGCCAGTAGGCTCCCCTAAAGAAGATGACTCAAGGAGGAAGAGAATCAACTTATCCTAAAGCTTTGTCCTCCCACTAGAAAGTACAGGAAAGTAGGAACTACTGCATGTTGGCCAAGTGCATTCCTACTCTTCAGGGGTATAATACAGGGGTATAATTTCCTGGATCTGCCAGCAAGACAAACAACAACAGAGAGCAATGAGTCAAGAGCAATGACTAACTGTTCATGCTTACGAGCTGCCAACTGGAATGAGATAGACTACCACATACCTTGTAAGCCAGACAGAACAAGAGTCTTCTTTTTTTCTTTTTTCTTTTTTTTTTTTTTTTTTTGAGGTAATGGATGAAAAAAATGTCCAGGAAGGTATACCAATATTCACTGCAGCTCAGGGTAAATGTCCTAAGCCTTGTTTCAGGGGATTGCTTTGTGCTAGCCAGCATGACACAGCTGACTTGTAGGAAGAGCGATCATTATCTGCACTGGCCTCATGCTAGCAGCAAGACCTGAACGGTCTGCAAACCAATCCCCCAAACCATTTTCAGCAAGTATTTAGAATCTGGCAAATGCAGATTATCAAAGTTCTCTTGCCTGTGAAGCAAGTACTCATTCCCTCCCCAAGCCTCTGTGGCTTTATC